>NC_142811.1:50308172-50438577 GCF_049724085.1 Artemia sp. Qi Xiang Cuo
TAAGAAAATAGCTCGAGATATGGGGCTTATAAATGGGGTCGTAATCTAACCAAAAAGGTAGCAGTAACAATGAAGTGCTATTTCTTAGCTATCAAGGTATCTAAGCTAAAAGATATCTAGCAAGGTATCTAGCTAAAGGTATCTTAAAGGTAACCTAGAAGCATTTATATTATACCAACAGGAGGAAAAATACTTGGCATTTTCTTAAGAAAAAGAATTAGAAAATAATTTTAGGCTTAAGCGTTAGTTGAGAGTTGCGAAACGTATTCTTTGCCAAGGGTATCTTAAAATTACTTGTTAGTGTCAAAAACATGAACAATAAGGAAAAGGGTTTAAGACACTCTTCAAAAAAATATATATAAAAGTTTATTTTTAGGTGTGAATCCTTGTAATGGGATGCCAGACAGTACTCTTTGTGAAGGGTATCTTAGAGGTATCTCAGAAGCATGGACACTATACAATTAACAAGAAAATACAAAGATCTTTTTAAAAAAAATAATTTAAGAGTATTTTAAGCATGAGACTTAGGAAGGAGGTGTCGAAGAATATTCCTTGTGAAGGATATCTTGTGTAAGGATATCCAATTGTAAGGATATCTTGAAAGTCTTTGAGAGAGGAAATTTATTCTTCAAATAAAGTATCAAAGTGCATTTTGTTGGAATAAGGATTGGCAAAAAGGTGCTAAACAGTACTGTTTATGAAGCATATCTTAAAGGTATTCCTCAGCATGAGAGGTATGGACACTCGAGAAGGAAGATGAAAACACCCAAAATATAGTAATCTATATTTTAAACTTAGAAGTCTTAAACTTAGAAGTAATCTCTCTTTTCTCTCTACTTTATTATTATTCTTTTAAATGTTCATCATGGCTAGCATAATTTCTGATATTTTTTTATACTTTTGAAGCAAAATTCTTGATGGTTACCTTATTGTTATCTAGGATAGTAGTTGAATTACACTAAAAAAAAATTCTCTCTCTCTTTAGCTACTCCATGTTTTTACCATTGTAAGGAGTGGGTAAAAGTTAAATAATAATATTAACAACAATAAAGACAGCTGGCTTCTATATTTTATGTGTTTTTCTTCGTGTTACTTCACGTATTATATCTTTGTATAGTGTGGGTCAAAAATAAATAATAATAATTATTATTTCAGGAAAGAATTCAGAGCCTAATTTATATCCTGGGAAGGTGTCCTCAAGCTATGTCCTTATTTCAAAGGCATAAAAGATTGTATTGAAGACCTATCTTATCTCTGGTAATAAAACTGTTTTGCTCAATGTGAATTTGAGTCTGCTTGATTTTTGTCACTGTAGGTTTTGAAAACTCAATATTTTAAAGTTTGTTTCCCAATTGTCGCAAAATTTTAAAATAGTTTAAAACTTACGAGCCTGGACTTAACAAAGGTTTGAGACTCAAATTTTTT
The DNA here is from genome assembly GCF_049724085.1 of Artemia sp. Qi Xiang Cuo. Taxonomy (NCBI): domain Eukaryota; kingdom Metazoa; phylum Arthropoda; class Branchiopoda; order Anostraca; family Artemiidae; genus Artemia; species Artemia sp. Qi Xiang Cuo. The sequence continues at coordinate 50,309,598 of NC_142811.1, forward strand.
TTATGCCTCATCTGGGATGTAAATTTTCTTATGAAAGATTGACTTTTATAATACTTAGGAACATCTCTCTAGTCCATAATTTAAGCTTTGAATCTGAACATGTAACCTAACTACTTGGTAACAAAAAAAGAAAAAAAATTGAATCATCTAAAATTTTACAGTATATCTACCACCATCAATTTCTACTATTATTTAGAAAGTTATTTGCTCTGCTACTAAGCGCTCCATAAAGGTTGTTATATTTAGCAAGGCAGACCAAAAACCCAAACTCACAGTTTCAGTTTAGCAGCAGCCACCACTCCTTTAGGGAAAAAAATTCCACCAGACATTTCCTATAAAAATAACAAAAATCTACAGGCTAGCTCATGCCTTTTGCACTTGCCACTTTAACAGCTCTGTGACCAGTGCTGCACTGAAGCCTTACTGCTTCACGCCAGAAAATTCAGGATATGAAACAATTCCTCTAAAGGAAAGAAGCTGCGTATACAAAGCATTGATCGTTATTCAATAGGCAGCGACAGGGCTTGTTAGAGATGAGGTATGGGAACCGAAATTATATTCTTTCTTCTAAGATATTACTCTTAACCACTCAGCAGGAAATTTATTTTCCTTGTTTCTTGGATTTTATCCAATGCCTTTGTTTTACACTTACTCATATCATAATCTATTACACTTTAAAAAGGTGAAACCTTGACTAGAATAAACTGATTTTTTTTTTTAATGGAACTGGAATGATTAAGGTTGAAAACCATTTTTCTTTGAGGTAGAGCGTAAGATGATTTAGAGAGAGGGAGAGAGAGATATAAACTGACAGAAAGAGGGGTATAGACTGAGGGGTATAGAGTATACACACACACACACATATAGATATATATATATATATATATATATATATATATATATATATATATATATATATATATATATATATATATATATATATATAATATATATATAATACTACTACTCCTACTACTACTGCTACTACTAGTAACAACTGACAGCAGTATCAGCCGACTGTGGTATCAAGCCAACATAGCTACGCATGCTCCTTTTCCATCCCAATCTACTAAGCCTCCCTCTTTATATCCTCCCAAAGAGTTCCCATTATCCTTAAATTTTTCTTTACGACATCCTCCCACCCCTCACGTGGACAACCTAATTTCTGTTTAGCCCTAGACAGTTGGTCAAAAAGGAAAATCTTTAGCAATCTGTCATCCTTCATCCACAGAACGTGCCGTAGCCATCTCAAACTTTCTTTCATTATAGCCCAAGGAAGTGGGAGTAAACAACGCTTTTTCTATAGTCTACTGTTTGAAATACGGTCATTCAGTCGGGTACACAAAAAAATCCACAAGCAATTTCTCAGGAAAAGATCTAGCAAATCTTCATCCGTTTTTCGGTGCGCCCATGCTTCAGAGCCAGATTTAACCACTGTCATAACTGTAGCTTCCAATATTCTAATCTTGGTTCGCAGACTTATCTCCCTACTCTTCCAAACTTTTTTTAACTGTGAAAAAACATCCTGAGTCTTGGCTATTCTACTTTCGACATCTTGACTGCACCCACCATCTTTATTAATAATACTATCAAGGTAAGGAAGCTGTCCACTTGCTCGATCTTTTAGTTACGCAAAACCACCTTTTCATCTTCACTTATTACTAGCCTTAGTGACTTAGTCTTTTTAACATTAATTTTCAAACCTATTCTTGCACCCTGAACTCACAAAACCTTTAAAATTTCATTGATTTTGCTCACACTTTTATCTAGGATGCTTAAATCATCAACATAATCTAAGTCCAGGAAAGGTTTAATTTCCAATTTAATCCCTGCTCTTCTATTGCCTGTCCTGTGCTCATTAAAACAAATTCCATCAAAATGATCCATATAAATGGGGATAGATTTATGTTCGTTTTATATCGACATAGTCTTTTCAGGGAAAAAGAAAATAATACTTTAAATCTTTTCGTTTTTTAAGACGTTATAGTTTGGCCTGCTATTTGTATGCTTTTAAAAATCCCTTTTAAAAATCTGGACACAAATAGTACTGTTTAATTTAGTTTCATACCTCCTCTAGTTGACCTGAAATGGAAAACTTGATACCATTCGTAAAAAAATCTGTTTACTTTCTTTGATAGCTTTGATACACTTACGCTATTTTGATTTGGTTAAATTTTAAGAGCAGAAATGGGAGGGTTGGGTGGGAGGGTGGGTGTGGGAGTGTGGGAGTGGAAGGGGTATTAGTTGCCCTCAAATCACTTTCGACTATAAAAAAGGGCATCAGCCCTTTCTATTTTCAATCGAATGAGCCCTTTTCGAAGTTCCCACGACAGCTCCTTCGATACGAAGTGCCCTGGTCTAAACAACAACAACAACAAAAAATAATACATTATATCCACTTCGATCTTTACTATAATCAAACAGAAAAACAAGTTTTTTTTTTAACTGAAAGTAAGGAGCGACATTAAAACTTGAAACTAATAGAAATTATTCCATATATGAAAGGGGCTGTCCCCTGTTTAACGCCTCGCTCTTACGCTAAAGTTTTTATTGTTTTAAAAAGTAGAGTTGTGAGACAGAGTCAAACTTTAGCGTAAAGAGCGAGGCGTTGAGGAGGGGACAGCCCCTTTCATATACGGAATAATTTCTGTTCGGTTTAAGTTTTAATGTCGCTCCTTACTTTCAGTTAAAAAAAACTTGTTTTTTTTATTTAATTTCTAAACGTTTTTGAGTTGATGCAGCTTTGATTTTGGCTCACCGTACATGAATAATTAAAACGAAATTTGCATATTAATTTTACATTTTTGGCTAAATGGCTTTCTCGAAATTTTGTTCTGACGTAAATTACGAATTAACTTACGTGACGAACTTCTATATTCGTATGTTTTATTGTGTATGTTAGTGAGTCTGCCCCCTAGTCGATACCCTGCTCTTTACGCTAAGTCCAAATTTTGATCGAATCACAAATCCCTGAATTACACAGGCCGTTTAACTAGAAAAGAGAGCTCTTTTGAAAGAACAGAAAAAAACTTTAGCAAAAAGAGCGAGGTATTGACTAGGGGGCGAACCCCCATATATACGTAATATTTTTTTTTGTTTTAAGTTTTAATGTTGTTCCTTACTTTCAGTTGAAAAAATATTTTTTTTTTATTTAATATCTGATCGGTTTTTAAATAATGCTGGGAAATCCGGCGTCTCCTTCATAGAAATGTCCCTGCCCCCCAGAAAGCATCCTCCATGGAAAGATCCTCCCCCATAACCCCCTCCTCTGACACCCCCCATCAGAAAAAAATCCCTCCTGAAACGTCTTTATACTTCCCATTAACCAATACTATATATAAACAATAGGCAAAGTTCATAACTTACAGCCCTTCCTCCGGAACCTGTGGGGGATTAAGTCATCCTCAAAGACCTATTTATTAGATTTCCCACTAAGCTGAACAAAATGGCTGTCTCAAAATTTTGATTGGGTGACTTAGAGAAAAAGCTGAGCGTGGGAGGGGGCCAAGTTGCCCTCCAATTTTTTCGGTCACAAAAGGCACTATAACTTTTAATTTCCGTTCAAATGAGCCCTTTTACGATATTCTAGGACAACTGGATCGATACGATCACCCCTGGGAAAAAAAAAATAAAAAAAAACAAAAAAACAAAAAAAAAAAAAAAACAAAAAAACAAGCATCCGTGATCTTTCTTCTGACAAAAAATACAAAATTCGACATTTTTGAAGATAGGAGCTTGACACTTCCACAGCAGGGTTTTCTGATACGCTGAATCCGATGGTGTGATTTTTGTTAAAGTTCTTTGAATTTTTGGGGGTGTTTCTCCCTTTTTCCGAAAATAAGGCAAATTTTCTCAGGCGTGTAACTTTCAATGGGTAAAACTAAACCTAACAAAACTTATATATTTGAAATCAGCATAAAATTCTGATTCTATTGATGCATCTATGGGTGTCAAAATTCTGGTTTTTAGAGTTTCGGTTACTATTGAGCCGGGTCGCTCCTTACTTACAGTTCGCTACCACGAATAATTTGAAAATGTCAAGCCTTCCAATCACTTTCGACTATTAAAAAGGGCACTAGGCCTTTCGATTTCCGATCGAATGAGCCGTTTTTGAAACGACAACGCTTTCTATAAACACCTTATATGCCCCCAGGGCATAAATTACAACCCTTACCCTTAGGTCTGTTAGGGTGTTTGTCATCCTCTAAGACCGAATTTCCAGAACTTTCAACTACGTTAAACAACATGGCTGTCTCAAAATTTTGTTTGGATGTGTTTGAGGAAAAGGTGGGCGTGAGAGGGGTGTTAGTCGCCTTCCAATCACTTTCGACTATTAAAATGGGAACAAGCTACTCCAATTTCCTATTGAATGAGTGCTTTTTGAAGTTTCTACGACAACTCCTTCGATACAGAAGTGCCCTGCTGTAAAGGAAAAAATTAATAAATAATAAATTGTGCCAACATCGTTCTTATATGCCCCCAGGGTATAACTTAAAACCCTTCCCCTGAGGGTTTAGGGGGAGTGTCTTCCTCTTTACTTAGTCCCCGTTTCTTGCCTCGTTCTCGAGTGTCCCCGTTCTTTACTTAGGCAGTGCGATCCTGCTGCCTATGATTTATACAGCAACTTTCTATATAAAGCTTATATGCCCCCAGGGCATAACTTACAACCCCTACACTGAGGGCTCTGAGGGGGTTATCATTCTAAAAAGACCTAATTTCCAGAACGTTCAACTACGTTGAACGAAATGGATATCTCAAAATTTTGATTGGATGTGTTTTGGAAAATGGTGGGCGTGAGAGGGGCATTAGTCGCTATCCAATCACTTTCAACTATTAAAAATGGCACTAGCCCTTTCAATTTCCAATTGAATGAGCCCTTTTGAAGTTTCTACGACAACGCTTTCAATAAAAACTTTATGTACTCCAGGGTATAACTTACAACCTTTACCCTGAGGGTTGTGGGGGAAGGGTTGTCATCCTTAAAGACCTAATTTTCAAAACTTTCAACTACGTTGAATAAAATGGCTATCTAAAAATTTTATTGGAGGTGTTAGGGAAAAAGGTGGGCGTAACAGGGGGGTTAATTGCCCTCAAATAGCTTTTGACTATTAAAAAGGGTACTATCCCTTTGAATTTCAAATCGAATGAGCCCGTTTTCAAGTTTTTACGACTAAGATTTCAATAAACACCTTATATGCCCCAGGGCATAAATAATAATCCTTGCCCAGAGGGTTGTGGGGGAGTATCCTCCTCAAAAATATATTTTCTATAGGGAAATCAACAACGCTGAACAGAATGGCTATCTCAAAATTTTTATTGGATGTGTTTGAGGGAATGATGTGACTGGAGGGGGGCTAGTTGTCCTCCAATCACTTTCGACTATTAAAAAGGGCACTAGCCCTTTGAATTTCCAATCAAATAAGCCTTGTTTGAAGTTTCTACGACAACATCTTCTATAAGAAACTTATATGTCCCCAGGGCATAACTTAAAACCCTTGCCCTGAGGGTTGTTGGACCCTAGGCCTGGGATCTAATTAGAGCTAGGATTTGCCTAGGTACTGTGAGTCCCTTGGTTGGGTTCCGCTCCACCTCATAAGGTTGAGGCTGCCCATTAACATGGAGCTTTTAGTTAGGGGAAACTCCATATCCAGAGGCACGTGGTCAGCAGACATAGTCAGAATTTCGTTTTTATGTATTTGGAGAAAAAAGAGTGTAAGGGTGGATGGCTACCTCAAATCACTTTTGACTTAAAAAGGGCATAGAAATTTTGATTTTAAATTGAATAAACCCCTTCCAATATTTTTACGACGATCCCTTTCATAAAAAATCTTATATGGCAACAATGGGCAACTAGCGTAACTTATAGCCCATGCTCCGTGGCCTGGGAGGGGGTTATCAAACCCGAAATCATAGTTATTTGACTTTCGGACTATTTTGGACAAAATGACTATGTCAAAATCTAGATCGGAAGCATTCGGGGGAAAAGGAATTGGGGGGCTGGTCACCTTCCGATCACTCTTGACTCTTAAAAAGGGAACTAGAACTTTTGAATCTAAATCGAAAAGGCCTCTTCCAAAGTTTATACTATCAACCCTCCGTAAAACTCTAAATATTAACATTGGACAACTTGCAAAACCTACAGCCTTTGCCCTTGAGGCTGCATGTTTTTTTTTTGTCAACACCGGAAGAATAGTTATTTGACCTTTGAACTATCTTGAACGAAATGGCTTTCTAAAACTTTGATCATTTGTATTTTGAGGAAAAGAGGGGGGGTGGCTAGTTGCCCTCCGACCGCTTTGACTCTTAAAAGAGCACTAGAACTTCCGATTTTCAATCGAATGAGCCTCCTCCGAAGTTTATACAACCACCCCTTCCGTATGAAGTGCCTTTGTTAATATATATATATATATATATATATATATATATATATATATATATATATATATATATATATATATATATATATATATATATATATATATATATATATATATATATATATATATATATATATATATATATATATATATATATATATATATATATATATATATATATATATATATATATATAAAAAAAAAAAAAAAAAAAAAAAAAAAAAAAAAAAAAAAATATACATATATATATATATATATATATATATATATATATATATATATATATATATATATATATATATATATATATATATATATATATATATATATATATATATATATATATATATATATATATATATATATATATAAAACATTGAAGACTCATGGTCTTTGCTATATGCAAACACTATTGCATTGCCTCTGAAAGGTTGAATATGACATTTTCAATAGAATTCCGCTTTCCTTCGGTATTCTTAAGATTTCGGCACTGTGTTCTTTTGTCCATAGAGAGATACCAAATTCCTTAGATGTATGGAAAAACCTGTAAAAGTGGAAACACTGGTACCACATCGAATTAGCGAGTAGAAGGATACTTATCTCTATGTTTCTGCTGTTGCTTCTTGCTCCATTTCTACAGCCACTTTTCTAAACTTCAACCAGGTTTAGAGATATAATTAATAGGCCCAAAGGACATTATCTTTTAGAGACTAAAATGCAGGGTAAACAGCAATTAAGTGTGTAGAAAGAGAAAAGGCTTGTGTACTTTCCACTCATAATTCCTCTTTTCCGTTACTTGTGTAAATAAAAGCGGTGTTTGTCTGTAAAAAAAGAATTGAAAAAAACCTCTCCTTTATTGCTTCAGGGGGTATTACTTTATTTGGACTTGGAGTCGTAAATATACATGGATCAGAGAAATAATGCAAATATACCTTTTACGATGTTTTTTTTTGGGGGGGGGTGAAAATAAGAAGTTTGATGACTATATATTTTTCCCTCTTTTCTTCTGATTGATTGGTTTCCTCTCTTCCCCTAGGTACAAGCGTGGCTTTCTAATGGATGTAGTACGGGTTTTGATGTAAATACATTCTGTGAACACACTGGCTATACATGACGTGAGACACAAAGAAGAAAAAAAAAATAATAAATGGAAATTAAAAAAAAAATAGTAGAGAAAAACGAGAATAGTGTCAGCCAGTGGAACAATATGAAGCGAAAACAAGCAGATATTTCGACAAGGACCCCCGCCAAGTCGTCCTCAGTGCTAAGAAAAAAAAATGAAAAACACCTAACCTTTTGAAGTAAACTTCATATGAGGCAAATATACTCAAAAGTTTTTTGTTTTTGATTTTTTCTTAGCTCTGAGGACGACTTACGCACTAATTCCCCCATGAAAAAACTTCTAGCCGAAAATTTGACCCCCCCCCCCCCACCCAAAAAATGTATGCATACTTCCACACAACAGATACAAAACGTAAAAAATGGGCAGATTTTACAACTTAAAGACGTTTCTCCAGGGGCTGTGGGGGTCACATTATCTCCAAAGACATAGGTGCTGGGCCTTTCAACTATGCTAAGTAAAATAATCATCTCCAAGTTTTGATCGGACGATTTTGGGACAAAAGAGAGGTGGGAGGGGATCTAGTTGCCCTCCAATCTTATTGGTCACTTAAAAGGGCACTAGAAATGTTAATTTCTGTTCAAATGAGCTTTATCCCAAACGGGGATATTAGGATAAATGAGCTCGATCCATCCGAGATCGATATGGATCGAGATGGACCTTTGAGTCGATACGATCACCTCCAAGAAAAAAATATAAAATAAAATAATAAAACGCATTCGTGATTTTTCTTCTGACAAAAAGACAAAATTTCATATTTCTGCAGATAGGAGCGTGAAACCTCTAAAGCTGGGTTTTCGGATACGCTGAACCTGTTGGTGTGATTTGTGTTTACGTTTAAGGGGTGTTTTGCCACTTTTTTTAATACAAGACAAATTTGCCCAGGTTCGTAGCCTTTAATGGGTGGCACTAGATTGAAAGAATTTGATACATTTGGAATCAGAATAACAAGCCGATTATTTTTACTTATTTATTGGTAGCAAAACTTCGTTTTTTAGAGTTTCAGTTGCTACTGAGCCGTGTCACTCCTTACTTACAGTTCGTTACCACGAACTGTTTGAAAATGTGGAATTTTGCATTTTTTGCGAGAAAAAAAATCACAGATGTGTTTTGGTTCGTTTTGTTGTATTTTTTTCAGTGGCCATTGTATCGACCCAATAGTTCTACAATATCGGGAGAGGGTTCATTCAAGCATAAATCAAAAGTTCTAGTGCCCTTTTTAAGTGCCAGAAGGTTAGAGGGAAACCACACCTCTCCCATGCCCCTTTTCTAACCAAAAACGTCTAATCAAACTTTTGAGATAGCCATTAGTACTCAGAATGGTCTGAAGTACAGTGAAATGTCCAATGATTCTGCCTCTGGGATAACCTGCCCCCCCCCCACGGCCTTTGGGCAATGGACTTTAAGTTGCGCAATTTACCAATTATTTAAACATAGTATTTGTCATTGGAAAATATACGGACATTTCGTGGCGAATTTTCGGCGGGGGAATTTCTTCGGGGAAAATTGTTCGTGGGAGGATATTTTTGGGGGTAGAATTCCCAGGTAAAATTTTACACAGGAGGAATTTTCGAGAAATCACATGGGGGATTCTTTTTAATTGTCTCACTTTCTCTTTGGCTGGTCAATTTTATATGTGGATGGAATATTCCGGGGGGAAGGCCAAAAAACTTTTTCAGCGAGAAGGTTTTTCCTTAGGGAAATTATCTGGGGGATGAACCTTCCATGGTTGGGGGAGGGGATATTTTCCAGGGAAGATTATCCACGGAGAGAGAGAGATATCAGGCTTGATTTGAAAAACAATCAGAAATTAGATAAAAAAGAAACAGTATTTCAACTGAAAGTAAGGAGTAGCGTTGAAACTTAAAACGAACATAAATTATTTTGTACATAGAGGAGATATCCCCTCCTCAATCCGTTACGGCTATCCATTCAATCATTACATCTCAATTTTTACTGCTTACAAAAAAACTCCTCTTCCAAGTCAACAGCTCTTGTGTTTCAGCAGTTGCTCTTAAAGAATTTTGACACACCGACACATTTTAGAGTAAAGAGCGAGGAGTTGAGGGTGGTAAACTACCACCCTCAAGTAAGGAATACCTTCAGTTTGTTTGCATTTTTAACGTTGCTGCTTACTTTCAGTCGAAGAAACGGATTTTTTGTTTAATTCAAAATCTTGTAGATTGAAGTGGGAATGCCCTAAATCAAAATTAATTAATATTTATTTCAAAAACTTTTAGTTTTCGATGAAACTGGCATTTAAGGGTCTTATGAGCTTTTTGACAACGAACCAGATACTATTATGGTAATACGGAGGTTCATAACAAATCAAGCACATATTTTGCAAATGGTGGACAAGTGACACAGTATTTATGTTTGAGCCATGACAGAGTTAACTGTTGTAATACCCAATTAATTCCTCTCCTTTCATTCCGAATTCCGCAATAGAAAGACATTTTGTGCCTCTTTCGACTCAAGGTCATAAAGGATTATTGAAATAACCAGGTATCAGGTTCAGGTTCATACATTTTTACTAATACGAAAACAAGTGGCAACAAGTCGCACTAAAACCTGACAACACCGCAATAAAACCTGAACCACTAAAACCTAAAACCGCACTAAAACCTGAAAACCTGACAACAAGTCGCACTAAAGCAGAAAGATGCATTAAAAAGCGACCGGTTGGATATCATGCATGCCAATTCATTTTACCAATTCAAATGAAAAAGGGGGATAACAAGAAAAATAATTGAGAATAATGAATAATGAAATTGAGAATACTGCAAAATATATACATATAAAGAAGGCCTTCTCTCGAACCTTTAACACTATCAAATTCCTGAAAAGAATTGATATTTAAAAGGGATTTTAAGTTGCGGCAGACTTTCAGCTTGACGAACGGAATCTGGGAGCGAATTCTAAACTGACGGGCCCAGGTGTCTGGTCACATGACTGGCTCCCATTGTCTTCCATGGCTCAGATGCAAGACTATCTGACATTAATAGACATTATGAAAGTCTTCAGTGGCAATCCAGGAATCAAAATCAGAGTTATATCCTATCCAGCGAACAAGAGATTGTCGCTTACCATGACGAGTATGAGTCTGTAATACTTTTTCAATTTGATACAATCCACTGTTTCCAACTTTTTGCAATTTATATTCATAAAAACCACCAAGAATCTCATCATCTTTCATATTACGAAGACGAAACGCCATAGGTGTAATATCTAGGACATTTGAAACTTGAGAAAGTTCAGTGGACCACAAGTAACTTCCCTTTTCAAAAATATTTCTTGTTTGAGTAACTCGAACAGTATCATCAACATTAAATTTTTTCTTCCAAGCCTTTTCATTAGAATATTGTTTAATAAAAATTTCAAATTTATTGTCACTACGATGAACTTCAAGAGGACTAACATTGTACAAGGCTCGATGAGGACGTTGATTATAATTCATCATGATTTTAACTAAATCTTGAGTAAATGCAGCAGTATTTTTCGATGTACAATATCTTGAAATTAAACGTCGAATTGTTCGTATCAAATGTTCAGCCAATGCTGCCTTTATCGGACTATGAATATGATAGAGTACTGTACTATATTTCAATAAAACCTTTTACACATGTAGATTAACAAATTCACACGCGTGATCTGTTTGAATTTTTCGATAGGAATCTTGTTCAAGAATACTTTCAAGGGCTCTAGAAACTTCATCGCCTTTCTTTGACTGCAATGGAACGGGATATGCATAGCGACTACAAAAACTTATTGCAAGTAAACTAAACTTTTACGGTCTGTTATAACGTCTTTGAATCGCGTCTAGAGCCAAAAGATCTGCTTGTAGTATATGCAAGGGGAAAAGGACATTAGTTTTTCGATAGTCATGACCTCTGGTCCTATGATTTCGATGAAGAGTGTAACTGGGTTCTTTCTGTAAATAATCTGTCACTAACGACTTTTTAACTCCAACGACTTGAGCAAGTGTAGTGGGAACAACTTAAACTTCCCACTTCTCCAATATCAGAGGCGACGCTATAGCGTTGCCTATAGTAAAGGCCATACGGTACCAATGTTTTATTGTTGTTTTTTTCCCCAGGGGCACTTCATATGGAAGGGCCATCGTAGAAACTTCAAAGGAGGCTCATTAGATTTAGAAATCGAGAGTTGTAGTGCCCTTTTAAGGGTCAAAAGTGATTGGAAGGCAACTAACACCCCTTCCATGCCCTCCAGTTCCCCAAACACATCCAATCAAAATTTTGAGATAGCCATTTTGTTCAGTGTGGTTGATTTCCAGATAGAAATAATGTTTTTGAGGAGGACACTCCCCCACATCCCTCAGGGTTGTAAGTTATGCCCTGGGGTAATATAAGGTCCTTATAGAAAAGCTTTGTCGTAGAAACTTCAAAAAGGACTAATTCGATTGGAAATTCAAAGGGTTAGTGCCCTTTTTAATAGTCGAAAGCTATTGGAGGGCAACTAACCCCCCTCTCACGCCCACCTTTTCCCCAAACACATCCAATCAAAATTTTTAAATAGCAATTTTGTTCAACGTAGTTGAAAATTTAGGAAATTAGTTCTTTGAGGATAACAACCCTCCCCCCCACAGCCCTCAGGACAAGGGTTTTAAGCTATGCCCTGGGGGCATATAAGGTTCTTATACAAAGTGTTGTCGTAGAAACTACAGAACAGGCTCATTGGATTGGAAATTTAAATTGCTAGTTCCCTTTTTGAATAATCAAAAGTGATTGAAAGCAACTAACAAACCTTCCACGCCCACCATTTCCCCAAACATATCCAATCAAAATTTTGATATTGCCATTTTGTTCAACGTAGTTGAAAGCTCCGGAAATTATATTTTTGAGCAGGACGCTCCCCCCACAGTCTTCAAGGACAATGGTTATAAATTATGCCCCGGGGGCAAACATGGTTCTTATGGGAGGAATGCTCGTAGAAACTTCAGAGAGGGCTCATTTGATTGGAAATTGAAATTTCTAGTTCAATTTATAAGCGTCAAAAGATTTAGGTGGGTAACCAGCCCCCCCCCCCCCCCCAAACCTATTTTCACAAATGCATCCGATTAAATTTTGAGATAGCTATTTTGTTAAAAATACCTCAAAGATCACATAAAAAGAATTTCGGTTTCGACAAAACCCCCTAGGGCACGGGGGCAGGCGTTGTAACGTATGCCCTGGGGCATATATAGGTCTTATGGAAGGGATTCTCGTATTAACTTGAAAGAGGACTCATTTGATTGGAAATTGAAAATTCTTCTTCACTTTTTAAGAGTCAAAGAGATTGGAGGGCTAGCCCCCCACCCCCCACCCCTTTTCCCAAATGCATCCAATAAAAATTTTGAGAAAGCCATTAAGTTACAAATTGCTCAAAAGTAAGATAACAAAAAACTCAGGTGTCGTCACAACCCCCCAGGGTCCGGGGGCAGGAGCTGTAAGTTATGCCATGGGGCATATATGGTTCTTATAAAAAGGATGCTCGTATAAACTTAAGAGAGGGCTTATTTGATTGGACATTGAAATTTCGAGCTGACTTTTTAATAGTCAAAAGAGATTCGAGGGCAGCTAGCCCCTCCCCCAGGCCCTCTTTTTCCAAACCCATCTGAAGAAAATTTTGAGATGGACATTTTGTTAAAAATAGTTCAAAGATCGGATAAGCAAAACTCCGGTGTCAATACAACCCCCAGGGCCTATGGGAAGGCGTTCTAGGTTATGCCGTAAGGGCATGTATGGCTCTTATGAGAGGGAAGCTCGTATAAACTGCATAGATGGCTCATTTGATTGGAAATTGAAAGTTCTAGTTTACTTTTTAAGAGTCAAGAGAGTTAAGGACAACCAGCCTCCCTACGCCCTTTTTTCCCCGAACCCATCCGCTACAAGTTTTGAGATAGCCATTTTTTTGGAAATTGTAAAAAAAAATAGATAACAACCCCCCCCCCTCCCCATGGCCCGAAAGATAGGCGTTGTAAGTGTTGTCCTGGGGGAGTAAATGGTTCTTATGAAAGGGACGCTCGTATAAACTTCAGAGAGTTATCATTTGATTGGAAATTGAAAGTTCTGGTTCAATTTTTAAGAGTCAAAAGATATCCGAGGGCAACTGTTCCCCCCCCTCCCCCACACATCCTTTTTTCCCTAAGCCCATCCGATGAAATTTTTAGAATAGCCATTTCATTAAAAATAGTTCAAAGGTCAGAAAATAAAATTTCCTGTGTCGACACAGACCCCCAGGGCCCAGAGGCTGGCGTTATGAATAATGCTCTAGGGGCATATATAGTTCTTATGGAAGGGATGATCCTATAAACTTCGGAGAGTGCTCATTTGATTGGAAATTGAAAGTTCTTGTTCACTTTTGAGTCAAAAGAGATTGGAGGGCAACTAGGTGGCCCCCCCCCCCCCCCTCCACGTCCGAAATACATCAGATAAAAATTTCAAGATAGATATTTTGTTAAAAATAGTTCAAAGTTTAGATAACAAAACACTCCGGGGGCAACACAACCCCCCAGGGCCCGGGGGTAGGCGTTGTAAGTTATGCCCTGGGGGCATATATGGTTGTTATGGAAGGGATGCTCATATAAACTTCATAGAGGGCTAATTTGATTAGAAATTGAAAGTTGTAATTCACTTTTTAAGAGTCAAAAGTGATTGGAGGGCAGCTAGCCTCCCCCAACACTCCATTTATTTTTGCCCAGAGCCACTTCATGTAGAAGAGGTCATCGTATAAACTTCAAAGGGGACTCATTCGATTGGAGATCGAGAGTTCTAGTGCCCTTTTTAGAGTCAAAAGGGATATGGGGAAAACTATTCCCCTCTCCAGCCCCTTTTCCCCAGAAACATCTGATAAAAAGTTAGAGGTAGCCATTTCGTTAAAAATAGTTTAAAGTTCAGATAAGAAAAACTCCTGTGTCGACAACACCCCCCCCCCCCAGGGCCTGGGGCAGTCGTTGTAAGTATTGCTCTGTTGGCATATATGGTTCTTTTGGAAGGTATGCATGTATAAACTTCGAAGAGGGCTCATATGATTTGAAATTGAAAGTTCTCGTTCACTTTTTAAAAGTTAAAAAAGATCGGAGAGTAACTAGCCCCCTCTCTACGCCCTATTTTCCTCAGACCCACCCGATAAGAACTTTGAGAGAGCCATTTTTTCAAAATAGTTTAAAGGTCAGATAACAAAAACTCCGGTGTCGACACAACCCCCCAGGGCCCCGGGGGCAGGCATTGTAAGCTATGTCCTGGAGCTGCATGTGGTTCTTATGAAAGGGATGCTCGTATAAACTTCAGAGAGAGAGTTCATTTGGACGGAAATTAAAAGTTGTAGTTCATTTCCTCAGAGTGAAAAAGATCGGAGGGCAACTAGTCACTACCGCCCTCCACGCCTTTTGGTTTATCAGATGGATAAACCCATCCGATAAAAATTTAAGGTGATAATTTTGTCAAAAATAGTTCAACCATCAGAAAGTAAAACTTCGGGGTCGACACGACCCCCCAGGGCCCAGGGCCAGACGTTGTAATTTTACTCTGGGGATATATATGATTCTTATAGAAGGGATGCTCGTATAAACTTCAGAGAGGGAAGATTTGATTGAAAATAGGAAGTTCAAGTTCACTTTTACAGATTCAATAGAGACCGAAAGTTAATTAGCCCCCTCCCCCCATGCCTCTTCTCCCCAAACCCATCCGATAAAAATTGTGAGATAGCCATTTTGATAAAAATAGTTCAAACATCAGATTATAAAACTCCGAGTTTGACACAAACCCATTTTTTCACTTTTGTATTGTTACTTTGATACCAGTTTTGATACTTTGAGGAACATTGGATTTTTTTTTTCTACAAAGTTTGATTTTGAAATAAGGAATTTTTTTAAACTTGAAACTTTTTGCAATCAAAAATGAACAAAAATTAATTAAAAAAAAAACTTTCCGAAAATAAGTTTTTCAAAGAAAGGTAAAGGCCATTTTAAACTTAAGCTCAGCAAATACGAATACCTGTTAAAATTCAAACTCAAAACGACTAGAAGTTACTATTGAAGAATAAATGAAACCTAAGACGAACAGAAATTAAATAAACAATTAGACCCCGGCGCCGCGCCGGCGGATCGACCGGATGCTGCCGACGAGAGGCCCGGTCAAACGCCGCCGAAGTGTCGTAACGCCGCAGGCACACCGCCATTAGCAACGACGATAGTATTAGGTCGAGTTCGAAATAATTGTGTGTTATGTCTTTATATAGCTAAAAGCACCTCTAGGGATTTTCCTTCTCGTGCTGTCCATAACTTTGATTTCGTAGGTTAGAAATCAAGCAGAGCTTGATCTTTCCCTAAATTTTCTGGTGTTTCATTAGAAAATCCTACGTCACCCCGACAAACAAATTGGTTCCCCCAATCCCCGAAAATCACGCAATCACGGTGTCATCCCTAGCGATTTATTCCCAGTGACTTTCCCTGCCAAATATTGCTTTGCATACCATAATTCTTCACAACTCTCTTGTTCATTAATTGTCGTCTCTTTTGTTACTTTGCATAAAAACCAGACAGATGCAATATGCAATTGCAAATATTGCAATATACACAGTTCTTCATATGTTGACAAAAAAAAATCGTCTTTATGAAATGAGTTTAAGTAATTTCGAATGCAGTTTCCCAATCGCTATTTCTTACATCATTCGTGGTCAAGAATTTTATTTTCAAGTTGAATAGAATTATAGAACGCATTCACTACTATACAGCTTCAGCCTTTTGTTGGATTTTGAAATTGACAGCCAACAGATTGTTTCTACAGCTGAATTGTAAGTTTGCAGATTTTTTTTTTTTTTTCTGTTTTTATATAAGATTTTCTTAATGTTTAATACTCAATTATTAAACGCCCGATAGAAAATATAATCTTCTTTCTGGAACATTTTTACCCCCCCCCCCCCAAAAAAACCTTCGATTGAGGCAAAATTTAGCTATAGACTAAGCTATGTAAAAGGTTGGGGAATTAAAGATTGAACCGGAAGTTACCCCAAAAATATGATTCATAAATAAATTTTAAATAATTGCCTATAGGGGGAGGGATAGGGGGCTATCATTTTTAAATGATAATACCTCATTTTTTTTTATTTATTGAAAGCAGGGATGCCAAAAAGATAATTACATTTTACATTTAAAGTGGAGACAGAAAAAAATGATATCAAATTCCCTGGGAAACCATTGAAATATTTTGACCCAGGGCACCTCATTCGGACTTGTTCATTGTCTTGGGTATTTTGCGATTTCTAATAGGCTGCTGGCCTTATTTGGCTTTTGTGTGTGCAAATCTATCACTCAGTTTTCCAATAATTTGAGGTATATCTGAATAATTTCGACATTTTTGTTGTTGTCCTTGTACCCCTTTACTCATACCCTCTAATTTTTTTTTCAAGGAACACTAAGCTGTTTAACCTTATTTTGCGTGTTTGTTTGAACCATATAGTGACCTAGTTAATTCTTAAGTAAATTATTTTTCTGATTAAAGCTGAGACGGTATCCGATCAAGGTGGTATCCAGAGGGGGGGTAGGGAGGTATTACATTTAGATAATAATAGCTCGAAATTTTATTTATTGAAAGCAGAGATCCCAAAAACTTGATTTTTTTTAATTTAAAGCAGAGACGGCATCCTATCAAGGTGGTATCCAGAGGGGGGGGGGGGGGGTATTGAGATCCAATCAAAAATATTAGATTGCTATTTTGTTCAACGTAGTTGAAATTTCCGGAAGTTATATCTTTTAGCATGACACTCCCCCCCTCCCCCAAGGTCTTCAGGGCAAGGGTTATAAGTTATGTCCTGGAGGCATATATGGTTCTTACGAAAGGAATGCTCGTATAAATTTCAGAGAGGGCTCATTTGATTGGAAATTGAAATTCCTAGTTCACTTTTTAAGCGTCAAAAGATATTGGAGGGTAACCAGCCCCCCCCCCCTACGTCCTTTTTTCCCAAATGCATCCGATAAAAATTTGAGATGGCTATTTTGTTAAAAAGAATTCAAAGGCCATATAACAAAAACTCCGGTGTCGACACAACCCCCCAGGACCTGGGAGCAGGCGTTGTCAGTTATGCCCTGGGGGCATATATGGTTCTTATGGAAGGGATACTCGTATTAACTACAAAGAGGGCTCATTTGATTGGAAATTAAAAGTTCTATTTTACTTATTAATAGTTGAAAGAGATTGGAGGGCACCTAGCTCTCCCCCTCCATGCCCTTTTTTCTCAAACCCATCTGATAAGAACTTTGAGATAGCCATTTCTTATAAAATAGTCCAAAGACCATATAACGAAGACTCCGGGGTCGACACAGCCAGGGCCCGAAGGCAGGCGTTGTAAGTTATGCCCTGGAGGAATATATCTTATGGAAGGGATGCTCACTAAAACTTCTGAGAGAGCTAATTTGATTTGAAATTGAAAATTCTAGTTCAGTTTTTGAGAGTCAAAAGGGATTGGAAGACAACAACCCCCTCCTCCACATCCCT
This sequence comes from Artemia sp. Qi Xiang Cuo, assembly GCF_049724085.1. Taxonomy (NCBI): domain Eukaryota; kingdom Metazoa; phylum Arthropoda; class Branchiopoda; order Anostraca; family Artemiidae; genus Artemia; species Artemia sp. Qi Xiang Cuo. Next base: position 50,327,588 of record NC_142811.1, read on the forward strand.
TTTTTCCTGACTGCATCCAATAACAATTTTGAGATAGCCATTGAGTTAAAAATTGTTCAAAAGTCAGATAAAGAGAACTCAGGTGTCGACATAACCCGCCAGGGCCCGGGGGCAGGTGTTGTAAGTTATACCCTGGGGCATACTTGGTTCTTATGAAAAGGATAATCGTATAAACTTCAGAGAGGGCTCATTTCATTGGAAATTGAAACTTCGAAATCAATTTTTAATAGTCAAAAGAAATCCGAGGGCAACTAGCCCCCCCCCCCCTCCACGCCTTCCTTTTCCAAACCCATGTGATGAAAATTTTGAGATAGACATTTTGTTAAAAAAAATAGTTTAAAGGTCGGACAAGAAAAACTCCGGAGTCAATACAACCCCCAGGGCCCGGTAGAAGGTGTTGTATGGGATGCTCATATAAACTTCATAGAGGGCTCATTTGGTTGTAAATTGAACGTTCTTTTCACTTTTTAAGAGTCAAGAGATTTAAGGTCAACTAGCCCCCCCCCCTCCTCATGCCCTTTTTTTTCCAAATCCATCCGTTAGAAATTCAGAGATAGCCAGTTTTTAAAAAAAAAATTAAAAAATTAGATAACAAAAACTTCGGTGTCAACACAACCCCCCAAGGGGCCAGGGGGTAGGCGTTGTAAGTTTTGTCCTGGGGGCGTGTATGGATCTTATCAAAGGGATTCTCGTATAAACTTCAGAGAGGGTTCATTTGATTGTAAATTGAATATTCTAGTTCAATTTTTAAGAGTCAAAAGATATACGAGGGCAACTAGCCCCAACCCCCCCCCCATACACCCTTTTCACCGATCTTATCCCATAAAATTTTTAAAATAGCCATTTCATTATAAATAATTCAAAGGTCAGATAAGAAAAACTCCTGTGTCAACGCAAGCCCCAGGGCCTGGAGGCAGGCGTTGTAAGTAATGCTCGCGGGGCATATATCTTTCTTATGGAAGGGATGTTTGTATAAACTTCGGAGAGGGTTCATTTGATTGAAAATTGAAAGTCCTCGTTCACTTTTTAAGATTCAAAAGAGATTGGAGGGCAACTAGCCCTCCCCCCTTCACTCTACGCCCTAAATGCATCAGATAAAAATTTTGAGATAGAAACTTTGTTAAAAATAGTTCAAAGTTCAGATAACAAAAAGTCCGGTGTCGACACAGCCCCCCAGGGCCCGACGGTAGGCGTTGTAAATTATGCCCTGGGGGCATAAATGGTTATCATGGAAGGGATGCTCGTATAAACTTTATAGAGGGCTCTTCTGATTGGAAATTGCAAATTTTAATTCACATTTTAAGAGTAAAAGTGATCGGAGGGCAGCTAGCCTCCCCCCACACTCCATTTACATTTTTCCCAGACGCACTTTATATAAAGGGGTTGTTGGATAAACTTCAAAGGGGGCTTATTTCAAAGGGGGCAAACTTTTTTCACTTTGATATTGTTACTTTGATACCAGTTTTGATGCTTCGATTAAGATTCGATTTTTTTTAAAGGTTGATTTTGAAATAAGGAAGTTTTAAAAACTTGAAATTTTTTTCAATAAAAACGAACAAAAATTAGTTTAAAAAAAAACTTTCCGAAAAATACGTTTTTCAAGAAAAATCACAGGCCATTTTAAACTTAAGCTCAGCAGATACAAATACCTTTAAAGATTCAAACTCAAAACGACCAGAAATTACTATTAAAGAATAAGTGAAACCCAAAACGAACAGAAATTAAATCAACAACCATAGGGAATGCTTAGATTGAATATGAAAATCAAGCTTAAAACAAAAAAAATATTTTGCTATTGAAGTTTAAATGAAACTTAAAACGAACAGAAATTAAATAAACAGTCAATGCAAACAAACATACAACAGATATTAATGTAAATGAATAAATAAATCTTAAAACGAATGAAACTTAAATTGAATATGCAAATCAAGCTTGAAACGAAAAAAAATCACTATACACAAGAGTTTGGATAACGGCTCCTTATCTCACTGTAAGTCTAAAACCTACTGCGTCATTCAGTCTAAAATGTAAATTAATATCTATTGTATATTTGTTTGCATTGATTGTTTATTTAATTTCTGTTCGTTTTAGGTTTCATTTATACTTCAATAGCAAAACATTTTTTTCGTTTTAAGCTTGATTTTCATATTCAATCTAAGCATTACTCGCTTTAAGATCTATTTATTCATTTATATCATTACTTATTGAATTTTTTTTCCTATGATTGTTTATTTAATTTCTGTTCGTTTTGGGTTTCATTTATTCTTTAATAGTTATGTCTGGTCGTTTTGTGTTTGAATTTTAACAGCTATTTGTGTCTGCTGAGCTTAAGTTTAAAATGACCTTTACTTTTTTTGAAAAACTTATTTTTCGGAAAGTTTGTTTTAATTATTCTTGAAAGTAATCGCAGTGTGTAGCGCACGCTACCCTGCGTACTAAATGAGGTGGAAAGACACGTTCGTTTAATACCCTTACCAGGTCCACTTGGCGTGCTATCCAATGAAATATCTTGTGATATTTCTTCAAATTCCCTTAATCGTTTTAAAAATGTTGATTTCCAATAAGACTTTTGTGGAAGTTTGACAAATTTAAAAGTTTAAATTAATGACTATCAAAGGATTGCAATCTAACCTGATAACAGATCAATTAAGTTGTAGGGATTGCCCTGGATTATGCCTTAATTCTTTTTTTCGTCAATCTGTTCACTTTCAGCGAGACAAGTCAAGAGTCGTTTACTTTGCTCACGATAGGACGGGGTTGACATGTCTACAATAATTGTTTATAAATCTTCTTCTTTTTTCGGCTTTTTCAAAGTTTCAAAAATTGTAGTACTTTCAGAAGGCTGATCAATGAAATTTAATTTGACCGATTTTTCACTGTGAGGTTTATGTTTTTTGACACATCAAAGGGTATTTATAAGCAACGTTAATTTTTCATCATCGGCAATAGTTTCATTGCTAACAAATTTATCAAGCTATCTTCAAAGTGCTCTTTTTTGAAAGAGCAGGTTCAATTGGCGTCAATTTATAGGGTTTAGGAATTTCTAGAGAATAGTGTTTACAAGTCCGGCAATTATCGGCAGTGACAATAAACAAAACTACCATCCACTTGAAAAAGTCGTTTTTGCCATTTGCCATTTTCTTTCTTTTGCTAGCTAGGGCACGTACAAGTGAAAAATATTGCTTAGTCGGTTGTCTAACACCTTCTGACAGTTGAACATTATCCTCCGTTAAATTTAAATAATGTTCAGATAAGAGGTTAATGAATTTATTGTCAATACAATGTTTGAATATAGCTTTCCTAAGCTTTAGTTTTGAATTAGCTAGGACGGAAAATTAATATCTGTTTCCGTGTAGCTTCTTCAGCCTCATGATGGCAACCAATGGCCGTTTTTACTATTCACTGGTAAATATACAGTAGTATCATCATCAAAAATATCAGTGACTACGCGTAACTCTTCATGAGTGTTTTTATTAAGATCCAATAATATGTATGCATAAGGTTTATTTGTTGCTTGGTTATAAGCGGAAAGTAAAAATTTTGGTTCGCCAGGGTAGATTTTTTTTTGTTTAGAATTAAAAGAGAATTTAAATCCTATATAGATAATATAATGAGTACAAATTAAGGCAAGTGTTCTCATACATTTGCTCCGATAAAAGAAATTATAGAGGATAACAGTTACGGAGATTTGCTTATGATGTGACCTGAACGTGAATAATTGTAATATTTTCTGGGACCATTCTTCAATAGATGCAGCTAGTTAGTCAAAGACCAAACATGAGATGTGTGCAAAACTGTTAAACAAACGAAATCCGTGTGTGAATTTGATGCTTGTTGCTGTGCCATTTGTTTTGTCAGAGGACTCTTGCCATGCATTCCAGTAATAATAGATGTTTTTCGGATTTCCTAAGAACATTTCATCACGATTTTGAATTATTTTCGTTAATAGCGTTATTTTGCCAGACATTGATGGTCCGCAAAGAAAGGATCTGAATATTGTTTTAAATTGATACATACTCCTCCAATGTCATAACACAACTAACCAAACCAAGCCTCAATCTGTTGAATAAGTACAAAGAAGAAACAGAATATACATGTTTTCTTTAATTCATAAATAAACACAAATTTACAATGGCAGTGGTACATTTACAAAAGCAATTAAAGGTATTTACAATTGCAGTAGAAAATGGGGTGGTAGGCACCCACGGCGGGGCGGCTTCTGCGGCAGCCAGCGGCCAGAAGGTCAACGCGGCGGAGTGAGGGCACACTGCAGGGCCGGATGGTAGCATGAAAAAACCTTAAAATATCGTTTTACGCAACAAGAATAAATAGATACTTTAAAATTACCGCTTTGCGCAACCAAAAAAAAATTTAAAATATATAAATATCAATAAATAAATATAAATAAAAGCATGTAAAAAATAAACACTACTGACCTGGAGATGGAAAAACGGACCCCCGCCCCCAACTGACATAAAAAAGGCCCCCTCCTCCTCCCATCAACTATAAGGCTTTCACCATAACGGGTTGTTTTCTGTAATTTGCACAATCATCTCGATCTGAAGTAAGATAGTGACCGTGTGGTATTTCTCTCACAGCGCATGCGCGTACATAATATTTGTCCGATATGGTGTACATTGCATTTTTTCGACTGGAAATGTATCGTTTTTATACTTGAAAGAGCGAATAACCATGAAAATCGCTCTTGGAACTAAATTCTACAATTCTAACCTTACAATGATCCTAACCTTACAATATTTCCTAACCTTATAATAATCCCACCCATTTTTACACCCTTCCTTAGCCCCAACGTTTTTGGCAAATTCATAATCGGCAGTGGTGCATTGACTATCGCGAATTGAATCATAAAACGCTTCGATGGGTGGTAATTTTTCCTATCGTAGAGTCGAGGCAAACTTGTAGTACTCGGACGGATATATGCCCTTACACGTTGATAAATCCTGCATTTCATCATTGAGAAGGGGGAAACTATTAAAATCATCACTTTTTTGTACTTGAATAAATTGACTTAAATAATTGCGGAAAAGCTATATGAATCTAAGAAACGGATTTTATTCAAGTACATATTATTATCGTCAATTGTTTTCCATTTAAATTCTAAGACTAGCAACTTCTCAGATGATTTGGGTATAATATTGTATGAAAAAGAACCATCTAATCATGCGTCATCTACAGCTTCACCTTTCTGCAATCGTACCAACGCTGGAAATATGAATTTCAAATCATAGTTGGAATTGTGAATGTAAACAAGTAGAAAGTATTGTTGCTTAATATTTACATAACACGATTTATGCGCAACCTCCCGAAAGCTACTCCCCTAGATTGATTAGGATCACCCAAATGATCATGATCGTGGACTTTCACAACCCCATTATTCTCAACAATTTTGTCTAACAAACCCAGCATATATCCCTATTTTTAATAGCCCACTCGTCTTCTGATAATAGAGTCAATGGATAATGTGTGTTGCGCAGCCGTGCAATTGCCTTCTTAGCTGTATTAATAAGTGACACAATAGCTGTGCCTACACAATCTTCTCCACTCAATGTCTCAACTACATCTACCCATTGTATGGTATTACTAGAGTCTCTTCGCAAATGGGCAAAAGAGACTGAAATGGCTTCATGTTCTTCGATAGGATTCAAATTAGATGGATCGTACACATCCATGAGTGTATTTTCTATTTCTAATACCATCTTGTTACTCTGCTGGAGCGTGTTCTAAGAACTCTTGAACCCCAAGCTGGCTTTGTCACCCAAGCTGTCTCCACGGATTGGTAACCATGGTGGCTGCACTGTCTCAAGTGATTATTTAATTTTAATTCACTACAAAATCTAGATAAACACATTGGACAGTAATAGCAGGTCCACCTCCCCTTTTTTCCTTCGCTTAAATCCCTACTTATATTTTTAATGGGAAATAAATGCATAATTCAATCAGAATCTTTGGCAGGCTCGTAAGGAAGCCAGACCCAGTGTTTCACTGATTCAATGGACGGAGCCCTTATGGAATATAAAACACCCTTTTTATTACTGAGTTCCCGTTCTTCATATTATATATCAAACTGCAACACTGTGTGTGTGTCGTCTCTCTGTGTGTGTCGTCTGTGTGTCTGTGTCTTCTCTGTGTGTTTGTAGTTTCTATGTGTGTGTCGTCTCTTTATGTGTCGTCTCTCTTTGTGTGTGTTCTCTGTGTGTGTCATCTTTGTGATTGTGTCATGTTTATGTTTGTGTCGTCTTTGTGTGTGTGTGTCGTCTCTGTGTTTGTGTCGTCTCTGTGTGTGTGTCGTCTCTTTGTGTGTCGTCTCTGTGTGTGTGTCGTCTGTGTGTGTGTGTGCTCTCTGTGTGTGTGTCATCTGTGTGTGTGTGTCGTCTCTGTGTGTGTGTCGTCTCAGTGTGTGTGTGGTCTCTGTGTGTGTGTCGTCTCTGTGCTTGTGTCAACTCTGTGTGTGTGTGTTGTCTCTGTGTGTGTGTTGTCTCTATGTGTGTGTCGTCTCTGTATGTGTGTCGTCTCTCTGTGTGTTTCGTCTCTTTCTGTCAGTCGTCTTTGTGTGTGTGCCGTCTTTATGTGTGTGTCGTCTCTGTTTGTGTGTCGTCTCTGTGTGTGTCTCGTCTGTGTGTGTGTGGTCTCTGTGTGTGTGTCGACTCTGTGTGTGTGTCGTCTCTGTGTGTTAGTCGTTTCTGTGTCTGTGTCGTCGCTGTGTGTGTATCGTCTCTCTGTGTGTGTCGTCTGTGTGTGTTAGTCGTCTCTGTGTGAGTGTCGTCTCTTTGTATGTGTTGTCTCTCTGTGTTTGTCGTTTCTTTGTGTGTGTCGTTTCTGTGTTTGTGTCGTCTCTGTGTGTTGTCTCTGTGTGTCTGTCGTATGCTATTATTAAAGGTACTCCTCACGCACAATTTCCATCCCCAAAATAAAACACTGACTAATCATAGGCAGCGTTCTAGTGCTGCCTAAGTAAAGAACGATGTGGGCACAATTATTTTTTTCTCCATACCCGGGCACCTCGTATCGAAGGAGTTGTCGTAGAAACTTCAAAAAGGGCTCATTCGATTGGAAATTCGAGTGCTTAGTGCCCTTTTTAATAGTCGAAAGTCATTGGAGGGCAACTAGTCCCCCCCACCCCAATTATCCCCCCAAACACAACCGATCAAAGTTTTGAGATAGCCATTTTGTTCAGCGTAGTTGATTTCCAGATAGAAAATATGTTTTTGAGGAGAACACTCGCCCACAACCCTCAGGGCAAGGGTTTTAAGTTGTGCCCTGAAGGGATATAAGAATGATATTGGCACAATGTACTATTTATTATTTTTTTTCTTAGAGCAGGGCACTTCATATAGAAGGAGTTGTCGTAGAAACTTCAAAAGGAGCTCATTCGATTTGAAATTGAGAGTTCTAGTGCCCTTTTTAATAGTCGAAAGTGATTGGAGGCCAACTAGCCCCCTCCCCCCACGTCCATCATTCCCCCAAACAAATCCAATCAAAATTTCGAGATAGCCATTTCGTTCACTGTAGTTGATTTCCAGATAGAAAATTTGTTTTTGAGGAGGAAACTCCCCCACAACCCTCAGGGCAAGTTTTTTAAGTTATGCCCTTTGGGCATAAAAGGTTTTATAGAAGGTGTTGTCGTAGAAACTTCAAAAAAGGCTCATTGTATTGGAAATTCAAAAGGCTAGTGCCCTTTTTAATAGTCGAAAGTGATTGGAGGGCAACTAGCCGCCCCCACGCCCATCATTCCCCCAACCACATCCAATCAAAATTTTGAGATAGCCATTTTGTTCATCGTAGTTGATTTCCACATAAAAAATGTGTTTTTGAGGAGGACACTCCCCCACAGCCCTCAGGGCAAGAGTTTTAAGTTATGCCCTGGGGCATATAAGGTTTTCAAAATAGGCGTTGTCGTAGAAACTTCAAAAAAGGCTCATTCGATTGGAAATTCAAAGAGATAGTGCTGTTTTTAATGGTCGAAAGTGATTGGAGGGCAACTTGCCCCCCCCCCTACGCCCATCACTCTCCCAAACACATCCAATACAAATTTCAATATAGCCATTTTGTTCATCATAGTTGATTTGCAGACAGAATATATACTTTTGAGGAGTACACTCCCCCACAACCCTCATGGTACGGATTATAAGTTATGCCCTGGGGGCATATAAGGTTTTATCGAAATCTTCGTCGTAAAAACTTGAAAAAGGGCTCATTCGATTTGAAATTGAAAGGGCTATTACCCTATTTAATAGTCGAAAGTGATGGGAGAGCAAATGATCTCCCTCTCACGTCCACCTTTTCTCCAAGCACATCAATTAGCATTTTTTAGATATTCATTCTGTTCAGCGTAGACGAAAGTCTTGGAAATTAGATCCTTGAGGATAATAACCCACCCCCCCACAGCCCTCGGGGCACGGGTTGTAAGTTATGCCCTGGGGGCATATAAAGTTTTTATTTAAAGCGTTGTCGTAGAAACTTCAAAAGGGCTCATTCAATTGGAAATTGAAAGGGCTAATGCCTTTTATAATAGTTCAAAGTGATTCGATAGCGACTAACACTCTACTGAAAAAATAGAAATGAATGTATATAGTCAGTTTAATATACATATACTGATATTTAGCAATCAAAATGTTAATATTAGTTGATTTATTAAAGTTATAAAAGTAAAATCATTTATATTTTTTCAGTAAAGTGCAATTTTTGTTCTCGCCTTGGGAAGGCAGATTGGTTTCGCGCCCAACTTATGTTAATTTCTGCTCTTTTTTAGTTTGACTCGGTTATTTATTGTAATTTCTGTTCATTTTGGGTTTCATTTATTTATTGATGCTGATTTGTGGTAGTTTCATGCTTGGCAGATTATTTGATTTTTTTTGCTCATTTTTTGTTTAATGGAGTTCTTTACTTTTCTTTGAAAAACTTATTTTGTGGAAAAAGTTTTTTTTAATTGATCATATTAAAAATGCATCATCTCCATAAGATTTATTATTTGTCGAAAAAAATACATCGCATAATTACGCCCAAGAAACAACACCCTCTTGTTTACAACAGATAATTTCCAATCCCTTTAAAGAAACAAAAGTTATCGGATTGAACCTAGTCCCCCCCCACACCCTCTTTATCCCAAGTGCATCTGATCGAAATTTTTAGACAGCCATTTTGTTCAAAATAGTCCAAAGATCATATAACAATGCCAAAGATGTTATGAGTCAATAATGAGTAAATTGCAATCAGCCTCCTTCCACACATCCTCTTCCCCAAAATGTATCATATTAAAATTTTGTAATGGCCATTCATTAAAATAGTTTTAAGGTCAAATAGCTATGCCTCCGGGAATGACACACCTTCCCCCAGCCTCCGGCAAGGACTGGCCCATATAAACGTTGAAAGATTCTCATTTGATTTTAAATTGAAATTTTTAGTTTGCTTTTTAAGAGTCAAAAGTGTTTGGGGAAATAGCCCCCATCCTAGGCTACCCTCTTTTCCCCAAATGCATCCAATCGAAAATTTTAGATAGCCATTTTGTTCAAAATAGTCCAAAGATTATCTAACAATGCTTCCCGGGTTTACACCCCCCCCCTCGAAAACCGGGGGGAGTATTAGTTCTTTCCAAGCCTGTTCAAGAAGCATATAGTTTTCAGTAAAGTGCCAATGACGAAGTAAGCTTTAGACTTTTACAGTTAGAGAACAGGGCAGTAGCCAAATTTTTGTTTGTAGTAATTTTTGCTCGTTTTAAGCTTGATTTGCATATTCAATTTAAGTTTTGCTCGTTTTAAGATTTACTTAATCGTTTATTATAGTACCTGATGTATGTTTGTTTCCTATGATTGTTCATTTAATTTCTGTTCGTTTGGGTTTTGTTTATTCTTTAATAGTGATTTCTGGTCGTTTTGAGTTTGAATAGTAATAGGTTTTATTTCTGCTGATCTTAAGTTTAAAATGGCATTTACTTTTCTTTGAAAAATTTCTTCTTCGGAAAGTTTGTTTTTAATTAATTACAGTAAGGAACGATAGTAAAACTGAATGTCCATGTTAAACTTGAGAGTAAAAAGTAAAGACAAATTTCTAAGGATATTGAGGAACAGCTTGAAAACCCTTGAAAACGGTAGCGGATCAAAATAGTAAGCATACCGATGAAATCATAATACTTTTAGAAACTCCCACACTGCTTATTAATAATACAATTAGACAATTGGAATATTTGTATTGATAATGCACTTAGAATAATACAATAATACGATTAGAGAATCTCGAAAACCCAAAATATCTTTTTTTTATGTGCAGCTTCTACTAATTTTTCAAATGTAATCTACCTTCTTTACATATCAAAAATTATTGCGAGATTGAAAGAAATTTTGTACACAAAGTAATATGTATGTGGTTTTACAAGTAATTTAAGAATCCTGAACTTCCTTAGCTTTGATAAAGATAAGTACGTAGTTTGTGGTTGCAGTGGCAGTTGTAACCCAGTAATGAATGAACCATGAACATGCAATGTTTGTGATTTAAAAAACGCGTTTAAAAAACTAACAAGCAAGAAAAATTGCCATTTCTATTGGAAGACAAAGGGTAGCTATTTTACTCTGAAGTTTTTATATTTACTAACAGCTTGAATAAAATCATAATTACAGCGATAGCTGCAAGCTATTAAAAAACGAACCACGGCCCATGGTAACCAAAATGTTAAAAACACTTTTTGAAGAAAACTGTAAATGTTGAAAAAACTGTCATTAAAATCATAGGAAAAGACCCTATGCGTCACTGAGATGAAGTTGTTCTTAAACTAGTTCAAAAAAAACATCTATTACCATCATTTCTGACCTTAACCTCATCAATGGCATTCTATTACATAGCACTAATCATTTTATTGTTTTTATCTGGTGGCGTTGTGGCAGCGGCAGCTGCATCCTATTGATGGATGACAATATACAAGGATAGGATTTCCGCTAAAGCTCTTCTAATGGCTGAATCAAACGCTTGTTCATAATCTATAAGGCTAAGGACTAAAAGAGCATGATGGCTCATATTCTTCTCAATTATTGGTTGACGTAAAAATTCATTGGTGGCGTCATTTCATTCTGAAATAAGGGAGGGGGGCTACAACCTCTGTGGGCCTCCCAAATTGGCCGGCTCACATTTGTCTAAGAGCAACGTTCCTTAAAAGTGGTTAGCACAAGCCTCTCCTGAAATCAAATAATAATATCGAGAAGCTTTTAATGAATTTATAAACTTCATTTATAAAATAAAAGTTTTTAACGAATACACAGAACTTAAGTTGGAAAGTAATTCACTGTTCTATTGCAAAACTGGGAACCAACGAAGTCACATTTTTCCAGAAAATACCAGCCAAAGTCTTGAAATCCAATGATTTCACACGATTTCTTTTTTCACGAAACACCAACATCAGATCACTAAGATTTTCGTCACCCATTGTTAGTCATAAATGGGTTTTATTCAGGCTTAATGTCGAAAAGAATGTCATTACAAGCCGCAGTGATAGGCAGAGTAATGAAGATTTGTACAATTTTCAAAACTTTGGAATATGCTATTCACATTGCCTTCACAAAATTGTGAAGTTTAAGAGATCTTTTGGCCTGTTACCTAAACAGTCGATATATCTTCTTATAAGATCCGTTTGCGAGGCAAACAGGGTTATGTCAATGCAAGCATCTTCGTAATGCACTGCCACACTAGCTAGTCAGCTCGTGTTGAGAAAGTCCGGTGGATCAAGATCTAATGCAGATATTGACTCTACCAGTGAAAGAGCATTCATGAAGCGGCTCTCACACAGCACAATCTGTCTATCAAAAGAAAATAATCCGTTCTGAAAGCATTTTTAGTTGATTCTTTCACTTCAGTATGGTCACTTTTTGCCAAATTCGACACGGTTACAAAAACAGGTAAGCTTGAAGCTACTTACTGTGCACGCTTAGGTCTTTTTCATAAGGAACCAGAATTCTGAAAAATTTGCTTAAGGTCGTCAGTGAGGCCACACTCACGAGACAATTCTTTTGCTTTATGAAACATTACATCAAAAGCTTTTTTAGTTTACATGTCAGTAATTTTATCTCACGTAGCTGCAGTAAGACCAGTAGCTATAGAGAAAATTAGGTCTACTACCTGCAGCTGCTCAAACAGAGACTTTGTGGGAAAAAAAATCCCCCAGATGGACTGTAAAAATAAATTCAAATTTCTTAAGACTGGTTGCGAGTCCGTGAGCCTGAGCCTACATCTGATGCAGGTCTTGTTAATTGATGAAACAGATTAGATAAAGTTGTATCTATTCAATACTTTTGTTCACCGATATATATCAGTATGCCAATCTTATAGTAGATAATTTCTCCAACTGAGGAACAGTTATGCCAGCGGCTTTCTGAGCATTAACAAACAGTTAGTAGTGTTTATTGCTATTTGCAATAAAACAATACAACTATTGAAGAATGGAGAAGAAAGATGCCATCCGTCTGAAGTTCTAAATACAATCACCCAACACAAGGTTGAGGCGGTGAATGTAAATTTCATGCGGTGCAACTGCGTTAATACCAGCTTGATACCTGAATGTGGCTGCTCATGACAATAACTTGATATTTTCACAGAAAAATCAAAATAACAACAAATTTACCACCACCCCCTTCTGGATGTCAAACAGTAAATTTACCCCCCCATCCAAAATTTTCTTGAATTGACACCAATTGGTAAGTCTCTTATTTGTTTGTTTTTTCATGTTTTTCTAATATTTTTTATAAGTTCGTTTGAGCCAAGCCCCCCCCCCCCATTGATAAGGCTTTTCAATTGTGAAGTAGAAATATCTGGTATTTCATGGTTGATATAATTTCTTTTTAACTGCCCTTTAAACAAATCTTGTGTTGTTTTCATAATCTCATTTTGTTGTAATCTTGGGTATTTAAGATTAGGTACAGTCCCTCAAGATTTTATCGATTCTTTGAATTGTCCTTTATAATATAATATATTAATAACTGGTCTGAAATTCTCACCTTGATTGTCTCAAAATTCAAGAAGTTAAATTTCAAGACAATTCAAGAAACAAAATTCATGAAATAACCATTTTGAATGAAATCTAACTGGAGTTAAAAAAGCGCAAGGAACTTTCAAAATCCCAAGCGATCTGGTGTCTATTAAAATAATATGTCTATGGCTACTATGAGTGCTAAAAGTCGGTCGTTGTACAAAATTGTCTCCTATTTACAAAGCCCGGAAAAAGAGAAGACCTGAGTAACATACGACTTAGAAAAAATTAAGACCAGATTCAAAAACACACTCAAAGGAATAAAAAGGTCATAATATGTATATATATATTGAGGGAATCACTGCCCCAGAATTGCTTAACCGACATGTATAACAAACTCAAAGGAATAAAAAAAACACACTCAAAGGAACAAAAAGGTCATAATACGTATATATATATGTAGAGGGAATCACTGCCCCAGAATTGCGTAACCGACATGTATAATTTTATTACAGATAATTTTAATGAAAGTCGGATATCGTGGCTTTTACAACAAGACAATAAAAATGTGTGATAAAATATGAAATAGGAATAATAAATAAATATGTTTGGAAATGAACATCACAATAGATTTTTGTAAAGCACAGCTCTATTAGAAACGGATTTGTTTTAATTGAAAACACAATTCTGTTTCCACACTTAAAATCAAATCAATATAATTGTGACTACTGATTTGTGGCCCCGCCAAAGATCAGAGGGGGGCTATAGCCCCAGCCAGCCCCTCTTAATATGACACCACTGCTTAAAACCTTTTATACAGTATCTTTTAGTCTAAAAAGTATCATTAAACTAAGAATTTACTTCCCAGAAGAACAAGGCTAATACCTCTGTAATTACCACAGTCATTCTTATCCCTTTCTTATAGAGGGGCTAAATTGAAGTCTCCTAAAATCGTTTGATACTTCCTCTTTTTCAATAATCATATGCAAAATCTTTTGTAATTTATATCTAACCTTACAACCACCATGTTGAAAAAACTCATTTACTACACTTTCAGCATCTTTGACCTTACTATTTTTTTAATCCTTTTAGTGCCGTCTCTAAATCTTCCTCATATCCCCTCACTTCCAAAGTGTTAGTAGCTTATTCATGCCTTTCCATATCTTTTCCTATACTTTAGCATAGTTTAGCGTGTTCTAAAGATGTTCTTCCCGTCTCTCTTTAGCTCTTACCTTATCATTAATTGCGGCCCACTAAGGCCAGGTTGTTTATTCCCTTTCAGTGTTTAACATACCAACACAATAGTTTATTATTGTGCCGTCTGGCTGTATCTTCTAAATCTTCAGAAACTTTATCCGGGGCCCCCGCTTCACACCTTCTCAGCTAATATTTCAAAACTTTCTCTAATATCCTTACATTCTACTTTCTCTTATTTTCCTATGAAATATTGCCCAAATAAATTTTGTACAAAGTCATCTTCTTCTTTTCTAAACCTAAAGCATTTTCACATAAAAAAAACAAAACAAAAAACTAATATTACTAGCTGCTTAACTTCCTTTATAAAAACAAAATCTGCTACTTCACAAACTATTTTTATAAAACTACTACAGCAATCTTCTATATTGTCAAAGTTTATATTCTTTAGTTCTGATATTCAAATGCATCCGGAAACTTTCTCTCAAATTATCATCCTAGAGTCTGTCAAGGTCATATCTTCTCACTAGGCAGTTACCCCTCCTAAACTTCAGCTTTAGATTAACCCTAGACGCTACAAAATGGTAATCGTTGCTTTTAACATTAATAACAGAACTCTTTATACTCTGGTGTCTGGTAGCCTCTGTCGATCTTGCCATTCTTCTGTTTACAATAACATAATCAATGAGGTCAATAATCATTAAGGTCTTACCCTCCTTTGAGTAACATGCTAACTTACGGCCATTTTATGCCCAACTACTGCATTGATTAGAACTAGATCGTTTTGCATGCAGCATTGCACCAATCAATAACCACTACTATTGTTTTTCCTAAATCGAATATACCTAGGCTAGAATTCCATGTATCTCTATTCCTACCAGCCTGGGAATTAAATATCCCTAAAAAATATACCCAGTTTCTACCTGGGATTCCGTTTATTCGTTTTTGTAGCTGTAAGTAAAATTTACCTGAGTCACTAGTATCTCCTTTAGTCGGCTCTATTAGAGTATATGTTACTATGACTGATGCCTTGCATTTTTTAGTCGTAGATTAAACAACTAACATTCTATTATTAATACCTTATCAGCCTTAACAACACTTAGCAACTTTTTATTCATTTTGAGCTTTACTCTTTGCTTATGCACCCTATCCTCTTAGCCTAAGTTAATAAATTCTATATCACCTATTTTCAAATCTCCTACCCCTGGTTATATGTTTCTGAAATTCCTAACAAGTCCAGTTTAAAACTTCTTAATTCATCAGTCAAAATATCAGTACGATACTTTTATTTTAACATTGTGACATTCCAAGTTGCTGTGTTCATATTATTTAAATTACAAAAATTATTATTACCTGAGGAAAAGCAACGGGTCCCAAGCCTGTGCAGGGTGTGGACAAACACATATTCTCGAACCTACAAGAAACACCTAAGCCGGCTTAAAATAGAACAGCAAGAAATCTCTGGGACCACCGGTGTGAATGGAGGTTTTTTTCCGATCCTGGGCCCATCCTAGTCACAATATGGTTTTCCAATTTTGACGACGCTCTTCTATAGACAGGAGTCAAATATCTTAATCTTGCACAAGTAATCTCAAGCCTATTACCTCCAACCCATTATATATTCATCCCTATAAACATTACACTACTAAGGGAAGTCCTCACCATTTGTGAACACAAACAAAAACAAACATTCATGAAAATGACTACAGCCGTCAATTGGCGTTTTGTTTTGAATTTACCGCTAGAATTTATAATATTGATACTGCGAAAGACCAATTTGAGAAATATTGTAATTTTTACCTCATAATTATCTAGACCAGGAAGTGGTGAAAATATTTGTATATATATTGTTTATTTTAATTCAGAATAAAGACACGCAAGAATCTTAATCAGATCACAATTTTCAAAAACATTTTTAGCATTTTTGGAAAATAAAAAAAAAGAAAAATCAAGGTACTCAAGAGTATATTTTTTGGTATTGAATGGTATCTCTATCTTAATTTTGCGCTGAAGTACAACGAAATACAGGCATAAAGAAATTTTACACAGCAAATTGATACAGGGCAGACATACCTTAACATGGAGCACAACAAAGCTTTTTTCTGTCATAAAAAAACTACAAATTTTGACAGGATGTCAACATTTCGCAAATCGATAGCTTCTGCCCGAGAGAGTTAAAGCTAGTTAGAACGCGACTTTATTCTAAACAATTAAGAAAAAGAAGAAGTAGAAGACAAGTGGCCACGTCATTGTTGTATGCTTTTATTCCAAGATGGCTGAGAAAGAAGTAAATTCAGATTTTATTCAACTAAACATAACTTGTATTTCAATATTGATCAGAGTAGTACTAGCTACTTTCTCAATGTAGGCTTTAGAAAGTATGCTCAGGCCTACCTAAGAATACCTAATCATTTTATAGTAAAGACATCACATAGCCATTGCTAATTTGCAATATACTTTTCATTGCCCTTTCTCAGTATAATAGTCACTAGGGGTAACCATTACATTAGGAGGGGAGGGGGGAATTTCAGGTAAATATATACCAAATCATATTATTGACTTATGCATAAAGTGAATATACTAGGTGATGCCTTTTTTTATGCTGTTTACAAATATAGGCTAATAATAATTTTTGTCGGAAATGAATTTTAGCCCCCTATATATGCCAAATCAGGGTATAGGCCTATATTTCTACATTAGGGTGGGTGGGGGCAAATTTTGTTTCTGATGTAAATGGGAGGTAAGTTTAAATTTTACCCCCACCCCTAATGTAGAAATATATACCCTGAATTGGCATGTATAGGGAGGGGGGCTGAAATTCATTTCTGATAGAAATGATTATTTTATTTGTAATCAGAATAAAAAAAGGCATCAAGTGGTATATTCACTTTATGCATAAGTCAAGAATATGATTTGGTAGATATTTACCAAATTTCAAACTTACCTCTCATTTACGTCAGTGATAAAAATTTACCCCCCCCCCATAATGTGCAGATATATACCCTGAATTGGTATATATAGGGGTGGGGATAAAATTCATTTCAAAAATGATTATTATTATATTGGGAAAGAGCATAAAAAAGGCATCAAGTGGTGTGTTTACTTTATTCGTAAGTCAATAGGGTGAACTTGGGTAAGTCCGGCCCTTTATCGAGTTTTTTTCAGCTTAATCTGGTCCCAAGATTGTTTTGGAGTTTCTGCCACAATAAAAACTATTTGATGTTGCTGTTGATCATACTAATAATATTCCGCACAATCCAGAAAGTCCCCAAGTTTTGTTGTTTCCATGAGTTGCTACACCAAAGTAACCCATCTCAGGGAGGCCGAACTTACCCCGAGTCTGGGGGTAAATCAGGCACCTCCCAGGTAAATCTTATGTAAGTAGAGATAAAAATTATTTCACACTAAGACATGAAAGAGGGTCCCTCTATGTACGGAAAAACCATACAAACCAAAAACTCTCGTTAATGGTTTGTATGTGCCACAGCAGAACATCAGCTTTCTGCTTATCATGGGGTAACTCCGACAGTGCTCATACGCATGGCAACACCTTAGAAAAACTTCCCTTGGACTCAGTACGTTACCCTTCTCTTGATGCCTCAGTATCTAGGATATCTAGTAGGCAAAGAGTTGCCCGGAAAGCTCAAGTAATCACATCTGCAGAGGCTGTGAGAGTGCTTGAACAAAGAGAGAAAGAGAAAAAAGAAAAGCTAGAGAACAAAAAATGGAAAGTAAAAAAGAACACGTTCAAGCCAAAACTGAAAAAGAAAAAGAAAGATGATCTTTCCAGTGAAGACTCTGACGTTGATGTCTCATCGGGTTCCTCAACTGACGAAATGGATATCTGTGATACTGTTGGCAGTGTGCATGAAGAGAAAGGGGAAAAGAAGCTAAACATACAGCTAAATGAGTACTATGCTGTAGCATACGATACCAAACGAGATCAACAAGGCTGGTATATTGGAAGGGTGCTTGATTTTCCCGATGAAAATCTTGTTCGTATAAAATATCTTCGCTGCCTGAGCCTAGCCGACTATTCATACGATTGGCCGAAAAAAGATGACATTGACAAAGTTGAAGAAAACTACATCTTTGCCGGACCATTGAGGCTCTCTGGAGCTGGTACCTTCACTCTACCACCATTCCAAATTCGGCACATCATCAGCCTGTACAAGAAGCACATTAGTGCCTGCAAGTGATCAAAAGTTTGCTTTCTCGAATCTCTTTGATACTAATTGAAACTGCTTTTTTTTTTTTTTTATCCTATTATTTGAAGTATGTCGTTACCTTTTTCATATTTACAATAAACAATTTGAAAAAATACCTTTCTCAGAGACTTCTCCTATGTACGGGGTAAAACCATTCTTCTTCGGACTAACCAACACCGAAATGGTAATCTGTTCAGTTGCAGTATTCACCCTGGCAGTCACTCTTGTTAAATTCTGAGTCTCCGATTTCTTACTCTCAACATATCGTTTGAACTTGGCTGGATCAAACTTCGCGTTGTCGACCACATCGCGGTTGATACGCGCTGGAATAGCGGAATCGTAAATTCCTGTCGCTTGAAATGATTTTTGAATCAGTGAAGGGGTTAAGTAAGTCTCCCAGATCTGACATAAAATTTTCACGAGGCCTGGTCGTGACAAGCTGTCACCTGGGTGTGCTCGTTGCCAGTTCACGAGCTTCTTCTCATAGGATGATTTCAGCCCTTGGAAAATAACCCTGTCAAGGGGCTGCAAAACATGGGATGCATGGGCTGGCAACTTGAGGATGGTAACGTTCGTCTCTGAAGCAAGCGTCACAAGAGCCAAGGATAAATGGGAGTCATGGCCATCAAGAATAAGAAGTGGTTTTTGTTTCATCTGAGGCAGAAAAACATCTTTAAACCAGTTATAGAAAAGGTCTGCAGTCATATATCCTGTCTTAGTAGCTGAATAATATGCATCTGGATGGAGGTTTCTTAAGTGAGATGTTGTGTCTTTTCTTAAACCCAAACCACCAGTCCTCACCTGGCCGGTTGTTCGTGAAACGAGTACTGATTTTGTTCATGCTGACATGTTTTTGCACTTCGTCTAGGAACTGTTGTTTGGTAAGCCCCATGCCCCACTTTTCCATGACCTTCAGCGAATTTGCCATACTCTTCTCAACATCAGGAGGTAGGTCCGGAGCTCTCCCGAGAGTAACAGCGGGCGATTCGTGGAAAGTCCTTTGCTTTTTTGTTTGATCCATTAGTGTTATTCTCGGTCTGTTATAAAATTTTGCAGCTTTTTTTAAAGACATTCTACATGATAGAACTTCATCTTTGGCTTTTTTAATCTATTCAGCAGTATATTGCCCTCCGGCCCCCTTGTTGGTTTTTCGGTTGTACTTGCGTGGCATCTGGGAAAAATGCAGGTTTATAGTAACAATAGTAAAGCGTAGCTATTGTATAAGAAACGAAAAGCCATATTGACAAATTCAAGCTTATAGCGCGTCCAGACTCCGTTTTCTGGAAAATTGGAAGAAGGAAAAGCTGTCCAGACTTAACGTTTTTTTTAAAATATCTGTACAAGTTTATCAGATATCCTCATCAAGGTTTTTTATTAGCCAAAACCTACAGAAAACAATTTTAGAGCCTCTGTTAGACAAGTGACCCTTTTTTTGTTCTAAACCACATTAAAAAAAACAATTTTTATTTTCCACTTATGGCCTCATTGGGGAGGGAAAATCTCTTGATGATGGGGAGCAACAAATTTTCTCTCATGAGAAAATTGTTGGCGTTTGCATCCTGAGAAAAACATCAGAAATTGTGTTTATTCCCTATGGGTACTCGTGGATTCAGCTATATTGTTACTGATTGACAAACTTTAGAAAAAAATCATATTAATCACAGTCAGTATTTTGGTGCTTTCGACCCCAACCCTCTTTACACTCAAATATATTCTCCTAAACGTGTCTACCATGCATTTGCTTTTCTGTTAGAACCAAAAACCGATGTTATCTAGTGTTTCATTGGAAAGCAATCCGACGATACTAGGTTTAATATTAACTTGGCACAATGCGATTCTTCAATGTCTAATTACTTTCAGCTTTGACAGATTTAGCTGTTAATAATAGTATTGATTTTCATGGGTGTAGCGAGGGGGGCAGCTGCCCTCCCCCTCTAGACCTTCAAATTTACATTAGATATGGCTGAAAAAGCAGATGGTTTGGAAAAAGCAGTTGATAAAACTCCATCACACTATCGACTTGGGTCAAGACAGTGAATAAACTAAACTAAAAAAGATTCGTATATATCATTTTCATGTCTGTAAACCTTTATTATTGGAAAAAAACATAATAAACAACTGGAAGATGCAAGAAAATTACATAAAAAGTGAAAAATATGAAAGCAAAATCTTAAGCAAAAAATTTAGACACTCAAATCTGAAAAAAGTATTTTCGATCAAATTAAAATCAAAAAAGGAATTTATTCAAGGTTTTCTCATAACGTTAAGTATATTTTTGGCACAATCTTTCTTTTCCAGTTCCATTTTTCAGGTAATATCGCTCCTTTTTGTCAAGATCTTGGGATCAAGGAATAGTTGACAAATACAATTCACTGAGATCTAGGCTAGAACTGCAAAAGACTAGCCAATCGTATACACGGGGAAAGTCTGGCCCCCGTGTCGGAATTTACCCTGTACGGGGCAAGTCCGACATGCCGGAGTTACCCCGAACGGGGGTTTTTCCGGGGTAAGTCCGACACCCCTTGTATATCCTGACTGGCTTGAGGATAAAATACTAATAAATTACAGTAAATACTTCAACTATCCTATTAACTCATCAGCTATTTACAATCAGTCCATCCTCTCTTAAGTTTTCCGCACTATCAGTTAAGAATAACTACCCACCTCGTGGTCAGCAAAGAAGCCCTCCTCGAAATTTCAAAAGTTCGTCACCGCAAGAGGGGTTAAAAATGGCGGCAATACTAAACACTGTTGTCAAGTGCTAAGCCACAGGACGAAAATGAAGTACAGAACCACAGATTTCTGTCTTCACTGAATCAGATAAGACAGGGGTGACGGAGTTACCCCGGTGTCGGACTTACCCAAGTTCACCCTAATATAAACAATAAAAAATTTACCTAGAATTGTATTCCAACCCATGCCTCAATATGCCCAGGTTAAGGTACAAATGACAGTTTGCAGCATATTAAGACTTCCCTACATTATTATGCCTTCTAGTTAGCTTGTCATTATCAATTTTAGGGTTGACCATTTCTATAGGGAACATTTTATTAAAATGAAATGAGTATCATTAGATTCCTTATTTTATGCTCTTTCCCATTATGATGGTCACTTTTATGAGAATTCATTGTGTCCCCTTGCTTTTGATAGTCTCAGATAGAGTAAGTTACCCTGTATTTAGACAGCTAAGTCCTTGTGGGGATACAACCAGATGGCTAATTTGACAGTGTATATATTTATACAAATCTTTGAATCAGCCAACCAACAAACCAGTATTTTAGGAGTCCAGCTGGACATAAAGAAACATTTTAAGAAAACAATTCTTACTCCATGATGCACAGAATAATCCTAGTTAACACATTTTGCAGGGAGAGAGCCTCTATCTTCACTTCTTTCCTTGTTTTTTCCAGTTTTTCTAGGAAATTTATGAATTTCTTAGAACCTATATATTCACATAATATATACCCCCATCCCCCTAATGTGCAAATATATACCTAGAATTGCATCCTCAATTTAAATATTACATTGTTTTGCATTGCAAATGAACTTTACTCCCATATTAGCTTATTCAGGGCTTACACAGGAGGATCTTTCTATGAAGGAAGTTTTCATGGTGGAACAGACATTGCTAAGAAGGGGGCACTGGATTTCCCAGCATTATTTAAAAAACAACCAGAAATTAAATAAAAAAAACAATTTTTTCAACTGAATGTAAGGAGCAACATCAAAACTTAAAACAAACAGGAATTATTATTTATATGATTGGGTTCATCCCCTAGTCAATACCTTGTTCTTTACACTAAAGTTTTGTTTTTGTACTATCATCAGAGCTATTTATTCTAATTAACAGCCTTTGTGATTAAGGGGTCATTCTTAAAGAATTGGAACAAAATTTGAATTTTAGCATAAAGAGCAAGTATTGACTAGAGGGCAAACCCCCTAATATACATAGTAAAAATATATGAATATAGAAGTTCATTACATAAGTTAATTCATAACTAAAAATTTAAAATTTTCAAGAAAGCCATTTAGCTAAAAAAAAAAAGTAAAATTAATATGCAAATTTTGTTTTAATTATTCATGTACAGTGAGCCAAATTTAAAACCTGCATTAATTCAAAATGTTCAGAAATTAAATAAAAAAAAAACAAGTTTTTTTAACTGAAAGTAATGAGCAACATTAGAACTTAAAATGAACAGAAAGTATGTCCATCCTTGTGTACAGTTACTCCTCCTTTGCCAGACTATAAAATCTGAAAACAACTTCAAAATATTCTAAAATCCTTGCTTAGTCTAACCTGTAAATTTCCATTGGGCCTTATTATTTAGCTAAGATGAATGTGAAAATCTCACTTAATGCCTTTTTAATGTTCTTTTATAATTGAATAATTGCTACTTTTACAAATTGCACTTGAGCCCTTAAAGGGGCCCTGAAGGTATTTTATGTGAATAATGAAAGAGCTTATAAAAAGCATCAAATGATGTATTCACTTTCATCCTAGCTAAGTCATATGGTCCACTGCAAAGTTACCATGAAGTTTACCCACCCCTCCCCCTTAATGTGCAAATATATACCCTGAAATGTCAACAGCAAAGTTTTGAATTGCAAAATTCAGCACTAATTTTGTTGACAGCATTTAAAAAAATTGAAATGGTAGGAAATCAGTTTATATTTGAGTTGCCTAATAAATGAGGTTTGAATTTTTATAAATAAGTATTTTTGAAATATATTACTCTTGAACAACCTATTTGTAAACTAGTGATATGTTTTTAACCACTTTTCAATAACTTAACTAGTGTTGATAACTTCTTTGTGTGGTTACAAAGATGAAATGCCTTTAGGGCCCTTTAAGGTTCAAGATGCAATTAGCCCCAGAAGCAATTATTGAATTATGAAAAAGCATCAAATGATGTTTTCACTTTCATCCTAGCTAAATTATAAGGGCTACTCCAAATTTACCACCTAGCCTATATCATTCCTCAAAGCTGTTCATCTTACTTTACCCTGTGCCCTAATTTGTATGTATATATATATATATATATATATATATATATATATATATATATATATATATATATATATATATATATATATATATATATATATATATATATATATATATATATATATATATATATATATATATATATATATATATGCATATTAGAGGGGTGGGATAACATGAATTGTTATTAGAAAATGTATAGGCTAGTAAGTATTTTAAAATTTTAAAGTTGTTTTCAGAATTTTGTAGGGTTTTTTTTCTGAGGAGTATTTGTAGGCTTAAACTAGGGCCAGCAGCTAATCACCAGTTCAACAGTTAAATTCCTATCACGCCATTTAGAAATTAGATTGTTTTATTGTTGAATTTATATAAATTTTCTTTTATCTAAATAATATAAACTTTCTTTTATCTAAATATGAAAATGCTGATTAGCTTGAATATTTAAGCCATCAACAATGCTGGGTATTATAATTATCTTGATAGTCAATAGCAGAGCCTATTCTTGAAAAAAATGTGATGTTAGACTCAAACTTTGAGTCTATTATCCTGATAGTCAATAGTAGAGCCTATTCTTAAGCACACATGTAAAGTTTGAGTCTAATCTTAGACAATGCCATCATACATTTGACACAGGATCTTAAAGTTAGAACAAAGCACAGGCCTCCCACTGGGTTCATAATTATGGATAAAGTTTATATTATTGACCTAGGTTTGTAATGGTTCATAATTTAGAAAAAAGGTTCATAAAGTTCATATTTTTCTTGTCATTGGCTGGAAAGCACTTGCAGTTGCCATCTTTTTCTTTATAAAGGACAAGTGAAGTACATGTGCAAGAGTTTTATTTAAAATGTTTCAAAGTGTAACACTGCATGTTTTGTGAAGATGTGGAGATTCCTCCACATTGTTTTCTGAAACATGTTCCAAGTTGATGGCTAACCATTGTTGTTTCAGCTGAGAGACTTGATGAGCAATAGGAGGCTCTTGATGTGTATTTCCTGAAATTCATTCCTAAAAAAAGACCAGAATTGATGAAGTCCAGCAGATACCAAGAGATATCTAGCTGTCTCAAGAGGCCACAACCAAAGCATTAGTCCTCTTTGTCATATCTTTTGGAAAGCTGTTTGCTCAGTTCATAGATTTATTTCAACATGAAGAACCACCTATCCACATTCTATATGATGAAATGCATCAACTAGTAATGATGACCACCAGATGTTTTGTCAAGCAAAATGCTTTGACTGATATTCAGAAGGAAAAAAAACTTGTTGAGCTCTCCCATTCAAGCAGGGATTTTCTTCCATCTAATAAAGTGGCATGCAGTGATGTTGTGGAAGAATGCCTGTCAAAGGTACAAAAAATTGATGCTCTGAACTTCAGGAGTAGTGCCAGAACTGCTTACCTGGCCACTTGCCACCATATTTAAAAGAAATCACTAGGTCAAAGTACCCTTCAGCATTTCCAGTGCCTGTGGCCGGATGATTCAAATCTGGAGACAAGAACAAGTGACTTTGAGAAAATCATTGGATTTATGCCTTTCCAGGCAAATACTGAAGCTGCCAGTGATGAATAGAACTTGTATAATCTGGAACCAAGTTTGCCTAAAAACATGGCTTCATTGAGGATTGATATTTTATGGAAATTGTTTTTAGTCTGAAAAATTATCAAGGACAGACAAAATATCCCTTTGTTTCAAAGATAGTAAAATCAGCTTTCTGCATGTTGCATGGAAATGCTGACATTGAGTGTGATTTTTCCTGGTCAGGATGGATCATGACCAAGGAAAAATCATTGATGACAATGAAAATGCTCAATGCTAAACTGATAGTCTCTGATGCTCTAAAGAAGTTTGAGAACAGGCCCAAGTTAGTCCCTTTTACCAGAGGACAGTTGAATTTGGGGCAAAATATGTTCCTGAGCTATAAACTGTACCTGGAAGCTGAGCAATCTAGATAGGCTGAAGAGGAATCCATTAGGAAAGAAGAAGAAGAGGAAAAAAAAAGAATGTTATCTGAGAAGAAGATCATTGAACATCTGGAAAAAGATTTTATTGAGAAGAAGTCAGTTGAAAAGGAAGAGACAAGTAGCAGAAAGGTTTCTTCAAGAAGCTAATGAGAAGCTGAAAAAAGCTATAGATGCCAAAAACTTTGCAGAAATAAGCCTTGCACAAAGTGTGATTGAGGCTTTGAGCCAGAAGATGTGAATAGAACATAAGGAAGCCAGAGAGGTTGATCTGATACAGACCAGGGTAAACAAATGGAAGTTGTCCTCAATTTCATCATATTTTGTCAAAAGGAACAAGTAGAGTGGAGTTATTTTGTAATGGCGTATTATGTACTGTTGTATTAAAAAACTCATGAAAAAAACAACAACAAAAAAACAAGAAGAATATGTGCATCAGTGATGAAAACACCAACTGCTGCTTTTGTCTCCACTGACAGTTTCTGAGGTACACATATCATAGATTTAGGTTCATAACTGGTTCATAAAAAGCGCAATCAAAAGTTCATAAAGTTCATATTTTTCATGTAAAATCTAGCAGGAGGCCTCAAAGCATCTAAATCACAGACATACTCAATCCTAGACATATTTAATCTAACACATGTGCTGTAAATCAGATTGATTTTTTATATAGGCTAGGTTCCATTTTGACAAATATTATCAATACTGAAAATTGCAGATTGGAGCAATCTAAGAATGTTTCCTTGTGAAGCTCCAGAGTTGATGTTTGAAGTTTTTTCATTGTTGTTTAGTCACCAGGTGCAGTTGGATGATCAGTAGCTTCCCAGTTTGAGTTCTCCCTTGATAACCACTCAGGATTCCATAACAATATTTTTTTAAAAAATCAAATTTGAGATAAATTAGATAATAAATATTAACAGGCATTTTGAAATGAAGAACAATAAAGATAATTTTGCAATGTCTGTTTTGTTTCATCCAGTATTTTGTTGGCCTTATAAAATATCATTCTGGCTTTTCTTCCCTTTTGTAATGTCAAGAGATGTCTAATGTCAATGTTCTTTTGTTTTTTTTTTGTTTTTTTAACCTTGCAAAGTCATTACTGAGGCCCACTCTAGTTTATCAAGAAAAATCAACTATGACAATTGATGCTTGGTCAGTTTCCAAAAAACTTATTTATTTAGTCAATATACATAGTAATTTTCACAAACTAGTCTTAAAAGCTGGCTTTACTTTATGTTTGATATATGTCAGTAGTATGTTTCTGCTGTTTAAGACATGATTATTTGTAGATAACACCCCTAAATAGATTTGCATAGAGACATAGTATTATTAGTATAATGCCTAATCAGTTAAATGAAATTAGAAGTGTGTGGATAGAAAACATGTGCGCATAGAACTTTGAATGAACATAAAATGTATACATAGAACTTTCTATAAGATAGCCTACCTTTACAGACCAATAGTAATACAGGAAGATGTAGAAATCCTTCAAGAAGAAATGCTCTCATCCAGATTCAATCAGGTGTAAAATTGAATTTTAATGCAAGGAAATGTAAAGTAATGTCAATTCATACCCCTCCCCTGAAAATGTCAATGATTCACTTACAGTCAACTATTAATAATTTGAAAATCAATAGACCAGAGGAAAAGCTCAAATTACTGACAGTTCAAAATAACAGGAGTTTAAATAATCAAGAAGCAACAAGGAAGAATTTCAAATAAACAAGTGCTTTATTGAAAATACAAAACACATTTATGTGCATACATACACATAAACACTTATATTTAACTTTTTTTGTAAAGTAGTCTATGATTTTTTTTTTCCTATGAAACAACTTCCATTTTATATTATCCAATTCATTTTCAATAGTAGTTTGAGCTGTAAAGAAGTTATCACTTGTTTCTGTTCTGAGAGTATAGGAGTGTAAGGTGTTGATGGTGAATTCTCTTGCCTTGCTTAATGTGACTAGAGAACGTTGCTCTTCTTCTTTATCCTCATTGTCATGTAGAATAGTCAACAATTCAACATCAAAGGAAAGCTGCTTCATTATCTTAATTCACACTTTGGAGCAAAATTAAGGTCCATGCTGGATCTGCTCTGCTCTGTGTAATGATGGTAATTCAGAATGTCACTGTGTTATGGGCTCAGTGATGTTGCATTAGTTGGCAGCTGATAGGAATGGACTGTTCTGCTTATATTTCCATGACTTGTTGTTCTATTCTTTGTCATGTCTTGACTCGAAGGAGGCACTCGTGGGTGCAGTCACAGTTGTGTCTTGAAGGTTGTTCCAGTCCTTGGAAATATGCTTGTTAAAAAAGTTTTCGCATGTTCTGGTTTTCACTATTTGCTAGCTTCTGCAAGTCTCCTCTAGTGCTGTGTAGACCTGTATGTTTTGTGAGGAGGGTGTTTTTTGGTTGACTATTATATTTGTAGGTCAGCATCATATCACATCTGTGACATACCAGCATTAGTAGTTTTAGGTGCTCCAGTTTCTTATCATGTGGCATATTTTGTAGACTTGTGATGCATTTGGTGGCATGTCTTTGAACACCTTTAGTTATTCTGGTGTCATGCTTGTAGGAGGGGGAGGTCAGACACATTGCAAAATCCAAGAATGGCCTAACAATAGCCTTGTAAAGTCTCAGGAATAATGTACAGGAGTGGCTGGTGATAGTGCATTTCAATAGGCCTAGACTTGAGTTAGCTTTCAATACTGCTTGTTGCCAATGGCCATGGAACTCAGTTGCTCATCAACAAGTACTCCCAAGTCTTGTTCTTCATGACTGGTTTGTAGCTGAATATCAGACTGTGACTTCTGGTCATGCATGGTATACTGGTTGGAGGATTGTTATTGCTGAAACAGAGGACACTGCATTTAATGATGTTGAACTTAAGCAGCCATTCACTGGTCCACTTCTGGAGGTCTGATTGCAGGCTTTGTTGAATGGCTGGTCCAAAAAGCTTGGAGTCATTGGCGTAAAGTGTGATGTTATTTGTGGCTTCCTTTGTCATATCATTTATGTAAATGAGATAGATGGTGGGGCTTAGGATGGTACCCTGAAGAGCTCCACTGACAACATCATATGGTTTGGAGAATACTTTATCTCCGTTATTAGTGAAAAGTTGGACCTGCTGCTTTTGGTCTGTCAGGAAATGCATCACCCATTCTACTACATCAGTGTGGATGCCAACTGCTGATAATTTGTCCCTAAGGCGTCATTGGGGCACCTTGTTAAACGCTTTGGTGAGGTCAAGCAAAATAAGGTTAACAGGTACTCCCCTCTCCAGAAGGTCAGTGATGATATTGTATGTTTCAAGTAGGTTGGACTCCACTAACTTTCCTGGAAAGAAGTTGTGCTTGTCTGGTGACAGTATATTGTTGGACAGAAGATGTGTCAGAATTTCAGCATTCACAATATGTTTGCCCAAAGGAAATTATATTGGCAACTTTGCAGCAGCAACAACAACAAATAAATTTCGGAATCTGAGACATTGGAAATCTCAAGGGAATTAAACTTATATATCACCAGTTGAAAAACACATAAACAGAATGAAACACCAAGATAAGCAACTATAATACAACACTAGTTTCTATTAATTGGGAAAATAACACGCTAGATTTTGGAAAAATGTCTTTGACTCACAATTTGAGGCAATAATCCACAACTCAAATTTCATAATAGCACATGGGTTTGTTGATCAACAATGGTAGTGACATTGTCCATGTGAACAAAATCATCTAAAGTAGACTCACCACAGTTTGGTAGAAGTCTGCATCATGTCTCTTAAAGAAATGAATTTTATTCATTCTTGTAACTCTGATGACCATCAAATTTTCTGTTAGCAAACCCACAATTTTTGAAGCAGTCATGTAGGGTGGTAGGATTGACATTTTTTCAGGCCTTACCAATCACAATTATGGAGGTCAAAATGGTTATTTTCACATTTTCATCTTTATCAGTGCTATCCAGCAAAAGCAAAACAAACTTTCTCCGGTGACTTACTTACTTGACTTAAGTCCCGTCCATCCTCAAAGGTAGTTTTGGGGCCTCTTCCTTCACTATGTTATTGATGTGGTGTCTGTATGAGTATCTGTCTTCAGACAGGCATAGAAGCTGCAGCAGGTCTACAACTTCTCCCTGGTCCAGTGGTTGCAATGGTGTGTTGGGAGGAAAACAAGTTAATTTTATGTGGTATAATGGTGGGTTGTTATGCATGGTGCAGTTTTTCAGTAATAATAAACTTTTGTGTTTCTTCTTTTTATGTCATTAATTACCAAGATCAACCATTCATCAAATATATTATTATCATCCATGGTTATCTGGTAGAACAATAAGTTGTGGGAAGGGGTTTTACCTTTAACATATTGAGGTTGAGAGGATGTCCCTATTATTACTGGTTTTAACTTCTGAGATCTGTCCATGTTATAGGCCAGAAAGAAAGTTATGCTATCCATGCTCAGTTTTCTATCATGACATTTTTTGTCTTTGAATGTTAGGGTGTGGCCAGGAAGACATTTATAAAAAAAACAAAAACAAATCCAGTTTCAGCAATGTTGAATATGTTGCATGGATTGTAGTCTTCCAAAAGGTGTTTTAGGTTATCTATCCATTCTAAACAAGTGGAATTGTCTGATTTGGCACTCTCTCTGCAATTTTTTTCTTAAATGTAATGGTGAGCTGTTTTAAAAAATTTGAAAGCTGCTCATCGCTTGCTGTAGATCTTTCAATAGCAAGATACTGCTTTTTCCTTCATCATGAGTCCTCCAGCAAAAATCCTGTGTCTTCTACACTGATGGGGCTTGAGCAAGCAATCCTTAAGATGTGGAAACATGCCTTGGTGAAACCTTTCTCTTCCTGTGTTTGAGCTGCCACTTTGGGTGAAATGAACTTTTTTTTTTTAATCAATGATGAAGCAGATGGTAAAATAGCAATGCTGGTATGTACTCTTTGTGGACTTCAAAAAAGCATTTGATTAAGTTGATTTTCAAACATTGTGGAGAGTCTTATGGTTCTTAGGCATTCCTGAGAAGCTAGTCTGTCTAATAGTTGCCATTTACAAAGAGGTAGAATACTGTGCTAAAACCTGAATGCAACATATGCTACTTTAAAGTGATGACTGGTGTCAAGCAAGGATGTATCCTGGTACCTTTTCTTTTTGTCTTAGTTTAGACTACATGTTTAGATAGATAAATAGACATGGAATCCAAATTATAGGAAAGTTTCTATAGGACATTGAATTTGCCAATAATGTAGAGCTAATTGAAGCCAACGAGCAAAAGCTTCAGGTATTCCTAAACAAGCTTGCAAAGAAAGCTGAACAGTTCACACTACACATCAATGCTCCAAATGCTAAACCTAAGCCAATTAGCAGTTCAGCCATGGGAATTCAACTAGGAGATAAAGACATTGAACAGGTGACAGAGTTCAGGTATTTAGGCAGCACAGTAACTTCCAGTGGCAACTCTGAAAGAGAATTATGCACCAGAATAGCCCTAGCCAATGCAGCAATTCAGAGACTTCTAACAGTCTGGAAATCCAGAGTATACCCTCAAAAGCTGAAACTCAGACTGATCCAGATCAATGTTTTGTCTGTTCTGAGTTACTTTATGAAACGCCTAAAGCTAACTGCATAACAGGAGAAATATCTTACTGTTTTAAAAATAAGTGTCTTCACTGGATCCTAAGGATCAGCTGGAGGGACCATGTCAGCAACAAGATCACATGTGATCCAGACATTGCCTCTCTTGTGAGGCAACAAAGGTGATGTATTCTTTGTATGTCAGATCATAAAATTTGTGTAATGCTCCTCCACTGGCAAGTGGAAGGCACCTGTAACCAAGGAAGACCAAAGAACAGGAACTCTCTAGAACATACAAATGTGACAGAAGAGCCCTCCAGACAAGTCTCATCCCAGAGTGGGAGGACATCTACACGTCATCCTACTTGAGACTCACTGATGCTCTAAGTGCCTGTGGAGGAACTAAGGTCTAAGGTAAAATAGCAAACTGTTTTGCTGGATCTTTTTTGTAGCTCTACTCTCAACTGCTTCAGTAGCAAGCCATTTTAGGGGCGGTGATGCAAAAACTACATTTTTTGTGTACCTGTTGAAATATTGCCAAAAATATTTTCCTGGGAAGCTAAGGTAAAAAACTTTTAATTTTAGCACTCTTTATGGTATTCCATAAATTGCAAATGCAGAGCAGGGTAGGGTTGTGGGAGCTACTACAATGATCTGTTAATAATCATCATAAGAAAAATAAGTACACCCATTGGTGTAGTTAGCAAAAGAATTGAATCATTGCCTTCAGAGGCTGGGATTTCTAATATATGTAATTGAACTTACTGAATGAATGAAAAATTGAATGATCTATTTAAACTCATAATAAAAAAAATATAGAAGAAGTACAACACAGACCAATATGCAAAAGAAAATTAGACACAAAAGAGTTTTGGGTCCAAAATGGGTGGCAAAACAGATATTTTGAAAATATAGTAAAAGCACAATCTTTTTTGCTTAATGTCTGTGTATTACATATATATGTGTAGGCCAATTACATAATATATGTATATGTATATTTACCCGTGCTGCAGCCATTTAAACATTTGCCTCTCAATTACTTGAACTATCTATCTTGGCTTGTCTCTTTCTACAATTAGCCATGTTTTGATGCAACCTACTGCAAGATACTTGATAACTTCAATTCAAAATCAATGGACTCGGTCCATTGATTTTGAACCAGTCCATTATATATATATATATATAATAACTTATATTGGACGTGGATTTTCCAAGATGGGTTTTATTCCATTGCATGGGTGGTCTAATGTATACATAGTTACACCAACGATTAGACTGCATACTAATTTGAAAACTTATTTTGCTACTCAAATAATTGTTTATTTTTTTGCAGCAACCAGAAGTCAAAATTAACAAGTGGGATGCCAGTGCTCTGAAAAACTCTTTGGATGACGCAGTTAAAGATGTAAGATTAAAAATATTTGTATACATTTTTAAAGTAGGTGTAGGCTGATAGGTTATAAAGTAGGTTATAGTTCATATGTTGCCAAAATTGTCAAATCCTAGAATTCCATCATTTTCTTCTTCTTTCTATTGAATTTCAGCAATTTTAAAACTTACCTACCAGACTGATATTAGTTTTGATTTGACCTGTGATTGAACTTTCCAACACTGATAAGCAAATAAATACCGATTAAAAGTTCTTTATCCATCTATTTATTCATTGATTTAATCATTTTCAGTATTAGTAAAAGTATTATTGTATTCTTGTTAAAAACAATTTTATCAAGCTTACGATAAGAAAAACATCAAAACAGTAACCTTAATTTATTCATATTTTTAGGTATATTATGAATACATGTTTTTTTTCTCAAATTCTCTGCAATATATTCCTATACATGTATAGACAGGGTCCCTGCCCCTCCCCTCCTTGGGATTGGTCAAAAATCGTTTCAGAGAAACCAAAAACGTAGAGACCTGTAAAATGGGCCTCTTTCTTATTTTGACCCTTCTTTCCCCCATAAAAGAAGTATTCTGACCCCCCTCCATCTTAATGGACCTGTGTGTCTTTGTATTCTGTAACTTAAAGACATCAACAATAAGGCCCCTACAGGTTCTACAAGACACTGTCTTTCCATGACGCATATTGGAACAGAATTCAGATAATAAAGCAAAAAAAAAGAATAGTTCTCAATGGAATGCAGTAACTTCTATTAAGACTGATTTTTTTTTTTGGGGGGGGGGGTGTTTATTTGGTTTGCCATACTTTAACACTTTCCCTCCAAGAGTACATGCTTAATGGCATGTCTTTTGGAGAAAATCTTTCGGATGTTCAGGGTTGTACTAGCATAAAAAGGCTGATAAACTCTGGCCTGTGGCTATATAACCATCAGATTTATTTTTTAAGAATAAGGTAGAGCTAGTAAGATGTTGATCATCACTTTCTTATTAGCCGGCCACCTACCACTAGAATGCTTGATTGTTTTTGTTTATTGTTACTTTTCTTGTTTCTTAGCATTTGTTTTTTTATTCCAATTTGGGCTGATGCTAGGCGTGGACAGCAGGTGAAACTCTTGAGGCCACAAAAATGTGCTCTTTTCAATTTAGGTAATGCCATGTCTGATTATTGCACAGTATAAATGGTCTGTATAATGTTTGTATCTTGTCTGTTTTGCCAATATGTTTTGTTAAAAAACAATTGGCTTCATAGAAACAGTTTTTGCTCATACAAATATTGTGTAAAATTAATCGTTTTAAACTGATAACTTCAGATTTTACTTTAGACTGGGAAGGATATGAAGTGATTAGATTTTCAGCAGTTTTAACTGGGTACTGGTAAGAGGTTAACTAACGACATCTATTTGGTTCTTACTAACAATTAGATGACAAAACTAAGATTTTACGTCAGGCCAGGAAGAACAAAAAGCAATTACATTTCAGTAGTTTAAGGGGTACTGGTAAGTGATTACTAACGATATCTATTTTCGGTCTTAGTAATATTTAGATTGCAAAGCTAATATTTTCCATTAGGCCAGGAAGAAAAAAAGCGATTACATTTTCAGTAGTTTAAGTGCTTGTTGGTAAGAGATTAACTAACGACATCTATTTTAGATCTTACTAACAATTAGATGGCAAAAATAAGATTTAACGTTACTCCAGGAAGAACGTGAAGCGATTAAATTTTCAACTACTTCAGTAGGCACTGGTTAGTGATCAACTAATGCCATCTGTTTCGGGTTTTACTTACAATTAGATGGGAATATTAATTACATAGAAGTTATGCATATTCAAATATATGCGGTATTTTTTTCTAGGTAGATTGTTGGTCAAACTATCTTAATCGAAAGCCAAAACGATTCAGTTTTGGATCTTTTTACCGGTTTATTAGCTTAGATATTCTTTGTGCTAATTTTCATAAGATTTGTTTAAATATCAATCTTAAATTATCAACACTGAAAAAAAAACGAAATTCCGAAAACACGACTTGGAATAGGATCACGGCTTTAACTCTTTCTCCAAATGGGTTTCACTTTCCTATGGCTGTGGCATAAGGAAAAAATTAATTTTATTATTTATTCTTATTCTTTATATATATATATATACTTTTTTATCATAATTATATTATGATTATTTACTATATATAGGAAATATATACTTTTAAGGAAATAAATAATTTCCTTATTTACTTTCAGGTACTTATTGGCCAGTATAAGTATACTGAGAACTTCAACGTCATTGATGGAAGATTACTGATATGTACCATTGCAGTTGGACTGGCCGGCTTTGCTTTAGGATGGGATTATTTGTATCCATTCCCAAAATCTAGGTAAGTTAAATAATATGCATTACAAAATGGAGAAACAGGGTGTTTATATGTAAAAAATGCAGTGACTAACAAAATTATTGTTCTTTTTACTGTTTCAAAATTTAGCATCAACAACGGATAAATACAGCAGTCGGTAAATAAAAGGTAGTATTATTTAACCTCCCTTTATGACCCACTCTTAAAAAATTATATATTTGGCTTGAAAAAATGCATAACAAACATAAACTAAAGGAATATAAAGTACAATGCTCAAAAGAAAACAAAGAAAATAAAGAAAAATAGTAATTGAGAAACCAAACCAGGGTGGTTTTTAACCAGTAAAAAAAAAGAAGAAAACGGAAAAAAAAAAGCAAATATTTTGGCAAAGGCATCCGCTAAACGCTTCGGAGCTCTAATAAGAGAGCTTCAAATAAAAGATAAGTTATAATAAAAGAAAAATAGAAGATAATAAAAATAAAAAAGAAGTCGATATTCATTGGTGAATGTCTGAAATACCTTTTTTCTCCTTGGATTTAGTCAGCGTTGCCAGTCAACTTTTTTAGTTTCATGCACGGTTTGATGATGATAGGTTGGGTTGGGTTAGCTTAGGTTTTTAACCCATTTTTGATATTGGTAACCAAATTTAATCTAACATAAACTGACAAAATCTAACCTAACTTTAATTTTTACCATCATAGGTTGCATGAGACTGAAATAGCTGACTCGTAAAGCTAATTGAATCCAACCAGAGAAAAGGGATTTTCGGACATTCACTGGTGAATGTCAACGTTAACCAAATTTTGGACATTCGCGATAACATTTATACAAAAGAAAAAAAGCTGCGTTTGAAGTAACATTTGTATAGCCAGTGTGGTCTGGAAACCCTAACTAATTGCAATACACTTTTTAATATAGAAGGATAGTAGAGTAATCTCTTTTTCTCTTTTCACTTTCTTTTTTCATTATTTCTGTTTTTCTGTTGCACCTTTTTTTTACTGTTGTCTTTTTTCCTTTTTCTCTCTTTATTACTGTTGTCTTTTTTCCTTTTTTTACTTTTTCTCTCCTTTTTACCTTTTTCTCTCTTTTTACTGTTGTCTTTTTTCCCTTTTTTTACTTTTTCTCTTTTTTTACTGTTGTTTTTCCCCTGTTTTTACTTTTTGTCTGAATTAAATAAAAAAAAAGTTTCTTTGGATCAAAGTAATATTAATAACGTCATGCATTGTGATCACAAATATAGTTTTGTTTTAGGGTTTAATATTGTTTAATTTGTTTCAGCTGACGCCGCCGGTGACGTCAGTTTCTAAAAGAAACATAGCCAGTGTAGTGTGAGAACCATAATTAAGTTGCAGCACACTTTTTAAATTAGAAGGGTAGAACAGTATTCTTCCTTTTTACTTTTTATTCCTTTGTTGTTTTTTTATTGTTTTCTTTTTACTTGTTTTTTTCGTTCTGTTTTTTCTTTCCCTTTTAGTTTTATGGTTTAATATTGTTTCGTTTGTCTCAGCTTATGTCGCTGGTGAAATAAGTTTTGTGTTTTTTGTCCTCTAGAAAAGACGGTGAATTGTTCGTACATTCTTAGCTTTAAGTATTTTTGACACTGCCTTTCCATGACGTAGAAATAACAGTAGAATTAGAAGAGGGCGGGAAACTTCCTTTTCTAAATGTTATTCTTTTAAAGAATTAAAATAGTCTGGATTTTAAAATTTATAGAAAACCAACTAAGAATAATAGATTTTTGTAATTTTTTTCTGTGGTCACGCTTGCCAAGTAAAAATTGTTTTGATCATAACTTTAACAGACCGCATTTTCAGTATTTGCTCTCCGAAAATTATTAAGGAGGAGTTGTCATTTCCAAGAAAAACTAATAAGTAACCATTATCCAAGCTAGTTCATTGACAAGACTTTTCCAAAAAAAAGAAAAAAAGTTCCTGAGATTTCTAAGGAAGTTTTGAGACTACTGAAGAGAAAGATGTTTTTTGTTCTCACCACATGTTCCAGGGCTGAGTGAAAAACTAAAAAGAATTCTACAAAGTAATGGTTTAAAGGTAGCTTAAAAGAGTAGTAATACCATTGGTAGTTTTCTAAATTCTGGAAAGGATTGAACTTCATGGGAGCAGGACAGTGGAGCATAGACAAATCCCGTGCACTTGCGAAAACTCCTATGTTGGATGCACAGACTAGAATTTAAAAATTAGATTACTAGCACTAAAATATTCTATTTCATCAGCTTTAAGGCAAAATTCCAAACCTGAAGGTTTCATATTAGCTCTATTGGAACACATTTTTAATTTTCCGCGCCATTTTATTATGCTCGAGAATGTCTCTTTGATTTCTAGGGACCGGGGTGGAAACAATATAAACTAAGAAAATTTTATTAAAAAACATGGTTTTGAATAGAGATGCGAGTGAATTTGGCTTAAATTTATTTATGATAATTTACTTAGGTCAGATAAAGTAAAGTTTATTTCTTCCAATGCATTTGACCTCTGACCCCATGGGCGTAGGGTGGGGGGGCAGCTCCCCCCCCCCCTATACCTTAAAATTTACATTAGATATGGCTTAAAAAGCATATGGTTTGTAAAAAGCATTTGATAAAACTCCTTCACACTATCGACTGCCCCCCCCCCCTAGACAATATGCTGCCTAATGCTGCCTACGCCCATGTCTGCCCCCCTGATAATTCAAATCAAGCTAATGAACTGAGAACTGGGAAGTCAGGAGAGTTGCTTCCGTAATTGTGTTGGAAAAAATAAGAGCACTAATGCAATTATTTTCTCCTGTACAAGTATCGTTGTTTTAATTGTTATAGTTTAATTTATCTGCTGATGATGATCACTTGGCATGATTTCGAACTATTCAAAGATCTTGTCACTGTCTAATAAAAGGATTTATCCCTATTTGAACTGTTATTTGTATGTTCTTAACTTTTAGATCGAATCATCTTCATATCGACTTCATTCATAGAACTCACGTCGAATTCATTGAAGAGCGGTTCATTTGAACTAGATTAAAATCATTATCATTTTAATTATTGTATTTTATTATTTTACGGGTGAACTCATAAAATTGACTCAAGGGTTAAGACCCACACACAAAGATCCATTGCCTCTACACTAAACAAAAATAAAAAATATATAGTATCAACAGCCGTTGGGATAAGTGACGCCAATCCATGAAAATTTAATGAAAGTGGGGGGGGGGGGGGTCGGAGCAATGTTTATTTTTTAAATTTACGTGGGGTAATATTGTTGTTTTCTTTTTTTTTAACGAAAATACAAAAAGAAATAAATGTTTTTCAAAATATAGGCTGACCCGTCAGTTGGGTGGTGAAACGATTATTTTTTTTCAAATCTGATGAAGACCTTTCTTCATCCCCGCAAGAGTTGAATTTATGCTTTACAGCCTAAGAAATATTTAAAATAGTACTTACTTTTTTTTATACTTATCTTCTAACACACTGAATGATTCCTTTACTACTAAAAAAGAAAAAACTAACAAATAAACACGCATCCCTAATCTTTCTTCTGGCAAAAAATACCAAATTCTACATTTTTGCGACTAGGAGCTTTACAGTAGGCTAACCTCTACAGTAAGATTTTCTGATACGCTGAATCTGATGGTGTGATTTCCATTAATATACTACGTATGTTAGGGGGTGTTTCCCTTTTTTTTTCAAAAATAAAGCAAATTTTCTCACGCTCGTAACTTTTTATGGGTAAAATTAAACTTGATGAAACTCGTATATTTAAAATTAGCATAAAAATCCAATTCTTTTGATGTATCTATTAGTATAAAAATTCCGTTTTTTAGTTTCGGTTACTATTGAGCCGGGTCGCTCTTACTATACAGATCGTTACCATGAACTGTTTGACTAATGCTAATTGCAATTCATCTCAGCACAAACCCGCCTGCTTCTAACACAACTACAGTCATTTCAATTTATTGCCTATATTTATCTTACGGGTCACTACTCGTCCTGAGAGAATTTCATGTGGCATTCATGTTTTAACTGCAGTACCCAGGGTTTTTAAGTACGTCTTTGTCCACTGCTGGATACAAGTAAATAAGTAAAAGCAGAGAATTAAATGGAGCCTATTTTTTCCAAATTGTGCAAAGGAAAAGTCAAAAAAGCCTCTGAATACTTCCATTGAGTAATTTGTAACAGAAAAGCTTTAAAAATCGTCTTCCATTTCCTTAATAATAAATTATTTTTTATCCCGATATTTAAGACTTATTCTTTGGTAAAAATTTAATATATTTTTTTCAAAACTTCTGTAATGGTATACAAATTTTTTCGTCATATGTTTATTTGCTTTATTTCTAAGCTCCTAAGTTTCAGTCTTGGTCAGGATTTGATGTTTAATTTCACAATAATTAAATTAAAAATGCAGGAAATGGGTTGAATACGACTGTGTTTAACTAAAACACAATAATTAAACATAAACTTAATTATGGCGTTTAGCTGTTACTTTCAACATTGCATTTTTTAAAGGACGTCTTCGCTAGGCCTTATTTCAAGTATTTTCCCTTCTGAGGTAAAAAGGTAAAGGATACAGCAGTGGACTTCACAGTCCCTGCCGGTGATGCTGATCTCCGTTTATTGGTCCTTCAGCCAGGAAGTGCAATGGAGAAGCTGGGACCAGCCATCCTGTGCTTGCACACACGCTTACTGTTTACCTTACCCGGATTTTTACAGGTAGCCTACCCATTTGGAGGTGGGTCGGCTCTTGTTAAGTTTACAGAGTGACACCACTGACCCATATCAAGGCCGTATCCAGGGGGGAGGGCTTCAGCCCTCTGAACAAACATTCTGGATACGCCTTTGGTAAATATACCTCTATTTATTTAAGAAACAGAACAAAGTTGAACCTTCCCCCCCCCCTGTTGTGTAATTTACTTAATTAACGCAATTTTGCTGTAATTAAACTTGCTCCTAACGCAAGTTTATCGGATCAACCTATTTTGCCCCCCCCCCCCCCCCCAAAAAAAAAAAAATCCTGGATCTGCCCTTGCTTGTGGTATGCAAACTGAACTACAATCTAGAGAACGAGACGATTCCATTCCATTAGAAATTGGACATTCACGTGTATTAATGTTTGGTGATAATCCAAGACTTGTAAATGGAGAGGTGATCGGACCAAAAACGACGAGCTAACCATAGTTTGGCTAATCAAAAGAAAGCTGTCAATATAAGCTAAATATGATGCTTCGAAATGGGCATGCTAGACAAACATTTTTATTTGAAGCATTAAACATTTTAGGAGAGAGAACTCTCCGCTGTCTAACTCTGCAGTTAACTTGTTTATATCCACATTTTCGCCACTTGATGATTTTAGGTGTGAATTTAAATACTGAAGAATCTGTGATGCGTAAGTGTGCACTTTGTATATTTTTGAGAAATGATTTAAGGGTGAGATTTTTCCCGTAGGAGGATTGCTCCTATATGACAAATGGCCTGATAAACATTCAAAAAATTTTAATCCTCACTAAGTATGAATAAAACTAGTCCCTTAAAAGTGACTGTTGCTTTACTATACTTATTCAATTGTCTGAAAATCATACATATCTTAAAATCATACAATCTGAATCTTCGTAAGATTTTATTTTTCCATTGTGCCTCGTATTTTCTGAATACCTTGTTCATTATGATTGTTATTTTCGGCCCTCCAAAACATATCTACATAATTATCTGGGAGGCGAAGGTCGGTCTCCCACTGAACAAGAATTTATTCACGAAATTGTAAATATTTCGTTTTCCAGCTGCTTTTTTCCAGATTTTCCTGTAGGAGGATTGCAGGAGCGTATATGGAAATTCATTCTCCGTGGCAAATATTGGGGTCCAGTCTTTTTACCCATAATTGTACATGTTTTTTCTTTCTTTTACGTACCGCCGTCATCAGTCACCCCCCCCCCCTCCTGGCTTTCAAACACAGTTTATAGAATTATCCAGTAAGTTTATCGCAGATCATTTCTGGTCTTCATTCTCGGTGCGAACAAAAAGTTCCTCCCCCTTATTTGTGCACTTATTGTCCACTGATTGGTTCAGCCAGCCAAGTGGTTTTGTCAGTACTTGTTCCTTGTTCCGTATTCTTTGTCTACCCGTGAAAAGATCTAATGCCGCTTATGTTTATATCTGCAAAAACGTTCTCTGGAGCACTCACACCTCGGTCCGGGTTTTTATAATGGGTGAGATAGGGAAAGATCATACTGGATAATTATATAAACTGTGCTTTCAAAGAATACATTCTTTTTGTATTTTCGTTAAAAAAGACCTTTTTTTGTATTTTTATTAAAATACATTTTCTGGCATGTTTATCTAAAAAAAAAAATATGTAAACTGCCCCAACATTTTTAAGATACATTTCCCCCGTCCTCCTCCCCTCCCCACAATATTGTCGTAAACCGGTGTCACCGCCCATGATGAGGTAAAACGCAGAACAAATTAGATAGAAATATGATTTAATGTGTTGCTGTGGCCTTCTATAAGGCTTTTTAGAAGACGCTGGGCAAAAAATTAAACTGACTTCACAGGTTAAGATGAGACAATAACCGCAAACTTTAAAACAAATTTTGCCATTTCCCAGCTAAAGATGATTGATTTTCCTGCAAAATACCCCTTAAGAACATATAAAGGATCTGGCAAGCTCGTGTCTCGTCATGCTCAAAACCATTTTGCATGTCCCAGTCTTCATAATTTTGTTTGAGAGTAAAAAAATTCTTTTTTTTTTGCTTTATTCGGGAATGGTTTTTTATCTTTTTTTTATTCAAGGAACCGAGAAAATCCGCGTTTTGTTTTAGTATATAGGAAATCAAATTATGCTTAGTAGACGCACCCAATCATTTCAGTTCTTCCCTACTTGCCATGAAGTAAATATGCTGCTGTGACCAGAAGAAAGTTAGACAGCAAAGAAATAGAGGAACTGCTTTAAAAAAATAAATTCCTTTTTATTGGCTTTTGAACCAATCAAGTTTTTAAAATGTGGGACTATTTGGTTTGACTATTTAGACTATTTGGGAATATTTAAATGGCGTTAGGCAAAAAATCAAACAGACTTCACGGGTTAAGATGAGACAATATTCGGAAACTTGCCTTTCCGATATTCAAGAAAATAGTATGATCCGCCTGTGAAAATACATCACTGACGCTCACCAATGAAGTCAAATTGGTCGTTTAGCAATTTCTCTTTTCAGTAAAACGAGACTAAAGGAGCCACACCAGTGTTTCCTATAAAAACAAAAATGTGATTTTTCTTGTGGTTCAAGGTGGTGGCTAAAATTTTCTTGAAAAGTGTTTTCGACCGTGCTGATTCCAGTACACTTTTTATTTAAGTCTGGCACCCTCTTTGTGGGGTTTCAGGCTATTTTTTTTTAATCTCCATAAATTTTGTTTTCGCAATCAACTTTTACCGTTAAGATTAACCTATCTAACAGTTACCATTCCCGAATCAGCTGCTAATAATGAGTTTTCCTCATTTGATTGGTTTTTTTTTTCAGAACTTGTTTTTAAATTTATAGTTACTATTGTTTACTAGCTTGCATCTGAAGCTCCATCCCTGTTTTTTAGTGGAGATCTTCATCTAATCTTTATAAGCTTTATTTTGAAATATCTTTGTGATAAGATTTTAATTTATAGCGAGTTCTATGTAAGCCAAATTCACGTTTTACGTAAGCCAGATTGAAAAACAAAGTAAAAAAAGGAATAGGAATATATTCATACTTTGTAAGTTAACTAAAAATCATGATAATACACTATCTAGTAAACTATCAAATACCACAGTATGTCCCTTAAGAGGGAAAATAGTAAACCCCCTCCCTCCAAGAAAAAAAGAAGAACTAAGAGATGGTAGTGGAGACACAGAAAAGATAGTGTATTTACAGGCCCTGTAGATGTTCTGTAATCAGACTGAAGGAAATTGCGGAATAGCTGATAAGGCAGTTCCCAAGGATTTAAAGTTATGGCCTGGCATCTGGGACCAAGGACTTGCATCTTTTCAAATTGATTTAGTGTGCAAATGGAAGTTTAGGGTTTCACTCAATCTAGGAATTTTCGTGGTTTTTTTTTACTTCGGGAGAGATTCCAGATTTAGGAGACACATCTGGACATTTTAGGCTCATACTATTTTGCTAGTAATTCAGTTAGGTTTTTAATCCATATACCATTAGGCTTATCTGTTTTTTCTGGTCAGAGAAGTTTAGTAGGTCTAAAAGTGGTCACTGTACAACTATGTCTGGGGCCACATCCGGGAATTTCGTTCAGGGTGGAGTCCCAAAAAGATACCCTCTCATGGACTTTATCTAACGGCATCAGGTAAGATTCGGAACTCTAAATGTCCTACTTTCTTTTATCCTTTTTTAATAGGGGTTTTTGGTATTTTTAGGACCAGTTTATGAGTCGGACAAATGTCTTTCATAAGTAAGTTCCTTCACCTTTTTGGACTTCAATTCTCTTATATTCTTTTTTTTTCAGGCCTGTCCTAATTGTCTGTGTTTTGGGCTATTTTATTCTGATGGGTATTTTGACCCTCTACTCAAAATATATTGAAAAGGGAATTTTTTGCATCGCCAAAGAACGTGCAAGAGGTGGTCTTGGTCCTGACATCATATGGAAAGGATCTTCAAGCTTAAAAAGGTAAGAAAGCAAAGTGTACAAAAGGAACCGAATTTTCGTAACCTTAAGCAAAAGATTTTCCGTGGCTTTACAAGCCTGGACGGTTATCTTTTTAAGTATGCTCGCGTTACCAGTTATCCACAGGTGTCTTTCATTTTGCCCTGTTGCTTTTAGTTCGGGTATTTTATTGTATTTTGGGTAATTGTTAAAATTGGCTCTTTTTGTTTGACCGAAATTAGTTTGTGGCTTCTTGATCCAGATAAAGTAAATATGAGGAACCAAAGTCCTCAATATAGTCTCCCTAACCTATAAGTGGCACTTGGCACGGCACGTCTCAGTGGCATGGAAGTTGGACCACTAACACTACCTTCTGTTGCATTTGACTCAAAGTCCGTTATTCAATTTTTGTGACCCTTGAATTACATGATTTTTTGTCTCCAGGGCAAACCTTATATGCCCTTGGGGCATATAAGGTTTTTGTAGATATCGTTGTCGTAGAAACTTCAAAAGGGGCTCATTTAATTAGAAATTGAGAGGGCTAGTGCTCTTTTTAATAATTAAAAGGGACGAAACGTCAGCCAATACCCCTCTCACACCGGCCGTTCCTTATAGCACTTCACATCAAAATGTCGTGCTGGCAATTTTGTTAAAACTTGTTGAAAGTTTGATATTGAAGATTTTTAAGGGCGGAACTCCCCCCAGAACAGTGGGGGCTACTATTTTAAGTTATATCCTAGGGGTATATAATGTTTGTGTTGAAATCTTTGTCGTAAAAACTAGAAAAAGGGCTCATTCGATTGGAAATTGAAAGGACTAGTGCCCTATTTAATAGTCGAAAGTGATTGGAGGGCAACTAAACCCCCTCTCACTGTTATTTTGGGCATGTTTATTTTTTAATATAATTTAAATAAAACAAGTTATAATCAGCATAACTAAAATAAAAATTCCTGTCTTCGAACCTTTTTAATAGTTGAAAGTGATTAGAGCGTAACTAACGCCCCTCTCACGCCCGCCTTTTCCTCAAACGTGTCCTATCAAAATCATGAAACAGGCATTTTGTTCAACGTAGTTAAAAGCCCTGGAAATTAGGCCTGTGCCAGCGTCGCGCTAGAAGCTTCAAAAAACTCATTCAATTGGGAACTTAGAGGCCTAGTGCCCTTGTTAATAGTCAAAAGTGATCAGAGGGTGAATGCCCCCTCCCCTCACGCCAATTGTTTTCCGAAGCACTTTCGATCAACATTTTGATATAGCCATTTTGTTGAACGTAGTTGAAAGGTCTGGAAATTATGTTTTTGAGTAAGAAAACCCCCTCACAGCCCTCAGGGCTAAGGTTGTAAGTTATGCCCTGGGGGTATACAATGTTTTTATAGAAAGTGAATATGGAAATGCTATCTTAGTGAAATAATAATAAGATTCCTCTGTGCTCAAGGATATACTCAGAACGTGGGTCAGGACGCCTCCAGCCCAGCAGAAGACCAAAATATACAGGTTTTGAATCTCTACGATTCAAAACCCTACTCCACCCACTCATTTTATAAAAATGAAATAGAAAATTTAATCCACATACCTATAACAGATCAAAAATTTTGACTGTATTGTAATCTTGCACAGCCTAAATAGCAATCAAACGGTTCTAAG
Source organism: Artemia sp. Qi Xiang Cuo (assembly GCF_049724085.1). Taxonomy (NCBI): domain Eukaryota; kingdom Metazoa; phylum Arthropoda; class Branchiopoda; order Anostraca; family Artemiidae; genus Artemia; species Artemia sp. Qi Xiang Cuo. Next base: position 50,372,493 of record NC_142811.1, read on the forward strand.
TATAACCAGAAAAGCTTAAATAAAAAAACATTCCTACAAATATAAGACAATGTTACTTAAACAACGAATGCATATTAATTTCAAAAACGTTTTCCAAGATTTTTAATGAAAAACAGATTAGTTAAATCTTAAAATGGGCTGAAATTAGGTCACATTATAATTCAAATTTGAACGAAGAGCGAAGCCAGACTTAAAAGTAAGAGATTTTGCCGCAATTGAGAGCCGTTATTGTATTTAGCAAAGTGTGAGGATTATTCACTTTCAGGTTCGATGATAAGTACTCTCTTACGATATCGCGTGATGAGTTGGAGGTGACCCGCGTCACATCTGTTGGTAACTTTTTTGACTCAAAGGGAGTGCTCGTTCGATCAGCCATTCTGGAGCAAGTGACAACAATGCACATGGAGCTGGAGAAGCGAAACCAATAAATTTGTTTATTAAGGTTATAGGTGTTTTTCCTCTTTTTCTAAGAAACTATACAGTTTTGTACTTTATGGCTATTTATTTACTCATTAAGGAGCACAGTAAAATTGACTTGTCTTATAGTTTTGCCATGTTCACAACAGAGCCTACCACTATGTATCCTTCCAATTGATGCCATTATGATTCATTTTATGCAAAAAAATATTATCTTTAGATACTTGCGTAGCATTACGTCTGCTAGAAATTACTATGACCATTACTATTTCTATTTCTTACTAGTTGCAGATTCTGTCAGACAACAGGCAAAATAAAGAAGTAAAGTAACTAATTTAACTTTAGCATATTGTCTTTCGCGAAAACCATAGAAATTGTCATGTCCCCTTCCTCTAACATAAAAATCAAACTCTTCTTATACCCTTCGCTCTCCTCCCAAAAAAATGTTTAAACAATTGCAAATTTTCTAAAAGTTTGGACCCGATCCCCAAGTCGTGAGACAAAACAGGGTAGACCTAACTTCGTACCCTTTTTACTTACAGTTGCTAGTTGTATGCATAATAGGAAATAATTGCTTAGCTTACGGTTCAAGTACCTGTTGTCTAAAGTCACAGAATTGTTTGAGAGCGGAAAATTAGTGATTTTCTAGGAGTTGAAAATACTAACCAATTATATTAATAGAGTAGTATAACAAGGGGTATTCGGACCGCACAGGGTGGCCAATCCTGTGGGGTTGCTGAAAATGAAATATTTAGCTTTTTTTGTAAATTTGGCATTTGCCATCATTGGAGAAGGATGTCTATAACTCCTTCAAACTTTCGTGTTTTTCAGGGCACTATAAATAGCTGATATTTTGGACAGTGTCATGAAAGTAAATAACTGATTGTTAGGGGAACCGGAAAAAAAACTAAAAAAAACGGAAAAAAGGGGGTGAAAACCTTGAAAGGCAAAATTACTGAAAAAGAAAATTATCGTATGGTACCCAGTAATGCAACGCAATTAGACGCGTTTTATTTGTGAGTAAATTAGGCGCGTTTTATTTAGAGTAAATGCAATTAGACGCATTTTATTTGTGGTGATTTGTGTAGATATGGATAATAGCGTTCACCAAATAATCTAAATAGACTTTATTGACTTTTTTATTAGAGGAGTGGTTCTCAACTTTTCTCAAATCCCGTTTCCCTTAAAAAAGATTTTCATCTTGGAATGCCCTTTACAAAAAAATAAAAGAAAAAGAACGTTAAAAACAATACTAAACATAACTTGGACACGTTTTTTAACATAATTTATGAACAGTATGGACATGGATGGACATTTATGAACAGTAAACTTGATACTTCTCAAATAGATCATTGAGCTTGGATATTTGAGCTGACCTTTTTTTAAATCCAAACCAAATGACGACAGTTAAAACTTTAAATCTGGAGTTGTACCAAGTTAATTTCTGTGTTTGTCCTTAATTAATGCATAAGCGAAAATGCCCTCTCAACAAGTACTGAGCTTTGTTAGTGCAAGAGACCCCTTAGGGCTTTATCACCGATGCTTGTATATTCTTTCGTTGTTCGTACCCAGAACTCGGGAAGATTTGCATGCTTAAACTCGGAATACCGAGAAGAATATGTTGAAATGTAAATTAATGCCTCTTTATGTGACGTTGGCAAGTTAGTTGCTTGCTCAAAAAAGGTTTGACCAAAGGGATTTGAAATTCTCTTCACTTTTTTCTCTTCACAAATTCTCTTCAAGTTCTCTTCACTATTACGCTCCTGGAAGTATTTCTTGAATGACATTTGAAGTGCTTATAATTATGATATAATACTACATTTCTCTTACTCTGATAGTTTAGAATTGTTCTCCATCAAGAAGTTATGAAATGTGCTGAACACTTTACAGTGATTCATAATGATGCAAGATTTCCAAAATTGTAATTTCTTTATCATGGAGTCAATCTTGTCAGATAACTTGAAAATGTTAATAGAACTGTTCCAGATTGAGATAATAGTTACCATTCCTGAATTACTTACAAATGGCTGTTCTTTATTAGTAGCCAGTTTTCTATTAAAAAGCATCTTTTTTTAATTTTTGGTTACTCTGGGCTGGGGTTTATTCTTTACTAGGTTGCAGCAACCCCTCCATAATAAAAAAAAGAGAAGTGCTACGACTTTTTTAGTTATAGTTATTTAAATCACAATATGTGGTAATTATAAAAGTAATAACTTGGTTGTTGTTAGCCAACCACCGGTTCGCTAACACCGGTGGTTGGCGGTGGTTAGCTAACCACTGGTTGTAGTTAGTCAAATTATCTGCTTGAAAACAAACGAAACACTGAAACATTGACTGCGAATTCTGTTTTGCTTTCTCAGCATTGATTGTACGAATGACAATGTTACCTTTATTTACTGTGCGAGGCAGCAAGACGGGGGTTTTCTCATCTTAATAACTCAATGGTTGTGTGTTAATATTACCCGATCGCAGTGTGAAAATATATCCATGCTCATGACAGTGTAATAAAGCCGGGAAAAGTAAAAAAAAATTCATGGGAAAAAAAGATTGCTCAGAAAATGAGAAATGTATCGATTATTCAAGACATCAATAACTAACGTTTTAAGACCGCAAGATAAAAAGTAGCTTTATTGAAAACGTAACAAAAATATTGCGAACGTATCCTCTGTGGCAATCTTGCCAAGATATTGAATCCGCCATTACTGATATTTGTTCGCGTAATTTCTCCCCCCCCCCCGGGCTTCTATGTACCTCCGGGGGTAAGCGCACCACAGGTTGGGAACCACTGTATTAGAATCGTCTTCAGCCTGGGATCTTCTAGAATATTCATCTTCCAAGGCACTGAAGAGGTTTTAGAGCATGAAACGAAATTGCTATACTATTGTCGGGTCATTATTGAACTTCGAACTTTCTAGGAGGCTTGTTTCTTTAATGTGCTGCTTGTCTAATTTTAATCGATAATTTAACTGTGGTGTGGTCCGATACGCACTTCGAGCCGGTATCGCTTCCTGTGTAATCTTTGCAGTATTGTGTGGAGCTCATTCAGCGGGAAGATATGAGTATGTACTCTTTTTGAGAATATGGTTTGTCTCTAGACTTCCGTGTTAGGGATATACGATGCTTGTTACTGAAAGGTTTATTTGCTACCACAGTGTTTATTTCTTGAGCGAAAATTTGAACCAGTCTGGTTCATTGTTCGCATCTTTCACCTTTTACCTATCTTCTGCCCATATGTATACTCCTGTCACTACCCATATGAAATGTTTGTTATCGTTTTGACAGCTTTATTATATTTACCATGAAAATATTTATTGCCTTTTTAGAGCTGACTTTTGAGCTTTTATAGGCTGACAGCATACTAACATTAAATAGTTTAATTTCGAATCCAACTTTCGCAAGGTTCCAACTCTATTAGAGCTTGTGTTGGTAACTCCATTAGAGTTTCTGCGCATGGACACTAAGAAGAAATCCAACCCATTCACTAACACTGCCATTATTGGGTCCTAGGTTACAAAACAAAAAAGTATTCACTGCATCTGGTGTTGATATTTGAGGATTTTCAATAGTGCCATTGTTGTACCATAAAGGATTTTAATAATGCCATTATTGTGCCTTAAAGAATTTTCAATTGTGTCATTATTGTACCATAAAGGATTTCAATAATGCCATTATTGTGCCTTAAAGGATTTTCAATTGTGTCATTATTGTACCATAAAGGATTTCAATAGTGCCATTATTGTGCCTATTTTCAATTGTGCTATTATTGCACCACAAAGGATTTCAACAGTGCCGTTATTGTGCCTTAAAGGATTTTCAATTGTGCCATTATTGTACCATAAAGGATTTCAATAATGCTATTACTGTGCCTGAAAGGATTTTCAGTTGTGCCGTTATTGTACGATAAAGGATTTCAATAGTGCCGTTACTGTGCCTGATAGACCTGGTAGACCTGGTGGAGACGCTGGTAGACCATCCAGCCCATCGCCTACGGGAATACCGAAATATGAATTGGCTCTCTGATCTTCTTTTTTCATGATGTATCAAGGAATAAAGTTGACCGAGAGATCACCAGTCTGACGGCGCCCCTTCATTTTAGCCACTCTTGCTAGCGGTGTAGCTAAAGAATGTTGTCACCGCTTTGAGTTAGTGTGGTTGACTTTCCACCGACATACTAGAGACCGGGTAAAAGCTTCATAAACATAAATCACTTCATATCCGTATTTAGAAAGCACATCAGCTTTCGTCCTGATTGCCATCACGGTGTCCGAGGTGGGAATGGGCCCTATAGGACCTTAAAAAATTCAGAACGAGCTGTATTCTGTTTTTTTCTATTGAATTGCGTTTTCTTTAAGTTTCGAATTTTTATGTGAAAATTCCCACGGGAATACTTCCCACGTGTTCCCACGTTTTATGTGTGACTTCCCACGGGCATACTAGAGACCGGGCAAAAGCTTTGTAAACCCAAATCACTTCATATCCACATTTAGAAAGCACCTCAGCTTTCTTCCTAATTGCCGTCAAGGTGTCCCCAGGTGGGAGTGGTCCCCCACCTTAAAAAATTCAGAACGAGCTGTGTTCAGGTTTTTTCTATTAAATTGCGTTTTCTTTGAGTTTCAAATTTTTATGTGAAAACGCGTTCAATGTTTCAAAAAAAGAACGCCAGTCAAGGGAGCCCTATAAGAATCAAGAGGTACATAGAATGTATAGCATTATTGATTGTAACTTAAAAGATTCAGAACAAGCTTTACTCATAAAAATTATTATAGCTTCATAAATTCATACAGTTTAAAAAAAAAAATAGAACCAAATTTTGAGGTGAGCTTGAACTAATCATAGCCTAATTATAACTCTAGGATGTTTTCTTCGTGTTAATTATACGTGTTCTTGTTAATGAACCAAATAATTCTAAAGGTATCCCTTTTAAAAAGTGAGCTCTCCTGAAGGTGTTAGGTTGAAGTTTATAGTACCACCCAAGGCAATTGCCAACCAGATATCTCGTAGAATCGTATTATAACAATTAGAAGGCAATGTATCATTGCTCATTGTAGCCGTTAAAAAAATGTTCTATCCCGAAAAAGTATGATAATTAGTAAAAGTGTAAACTCAATTAGTCTTCGAAAAAAAATCTTAAAATATGTTAACCAGTGTGTAATTTTTGATGTTTTACCGTGCCAGTAGTATATCTCGCAGTGGTCAATAATACAATTTCTGCTTTTCGGGGTTTTATTGCAGACATTTTCGCTTTCATAATTTAGCTAAATTCTGTCACTGGCGCTAGTCGCTTTTAATTCTTATCCCATTCATAATAAAGCTTCAAAGATCCTCTTCTGTTTGCTTCCCTGTGTTCTTGGCACTCTTCCATAATTTCAGAAAAATAGAATATAATATTAATCCTATATACTTTGTATTTATGGGGTCATAACGATGATACGATATTTTGGTTTTTCATCTTTAGTTAGAGATGTAACTGAATTAAATGACATTGGAAAACTGAAGCGACTCAACATTTTCTTTTTTTTCGCTTGGCTTCTAATCTAAGATATTTTTTTTGTGCTTCATTTTCATTTTTAATTCGTTGTGACTCGTTATTGCATTTCTCCTAGCCGTATATTTCTTTGTGATTCATTCTCGTTTTTGTTTCGTTGTCACATATCTTCTAGTCGGACATTTCTTTGGGCTTCATTTTCGTTTTTGATCCGTTTTGATTCTCATTGTCGCATGTCTTCTACCGCATAATTTGTTGTGCTTTCTTTTTGTTCATCATTACCTCAGACATTTTTTCCATGCCCTTTGCTTGAATTGTTCCTATTGGTCTTGTCCCGTATGGTGGTCCAGGTTGTCGCATGTCTTCTAACCGCATAATTCTTTGTGCTTCATTTTTGTTCATTATTACCTCAAAAATTTTTTGCATGCCCTTTGCTTTAACTGTTCGGATTGGTCTTGTCACGTTTGATGGTCTAGATTGTCGCATGTCTTCTAACTGCATATTTCTTTGTGCTTCGTTTTTGTTCATCATAGCAGTAACAGCCTCAGTCGCAACTGGAGTAGTAGCAGTCGCAGTCTCAGTTGTAACAGTTGTAGTCTATCGCAAGTAATTATGGTCGCAGCAGTTGCGAGTAGTTTCTATCGGAGTTGCATGTAGTTGCAGCCACAGGTAGTTACTTCTGTAGTCACAATCGCAAATAGTCAAAGTTACAGACGCGAGTTGTCGCAGTCAAAGTTTCCCTTGACTAGTTATATTGTCATCCTCCACAATTATTATCTAGAGTCAATTAGGAGTTCGGATGTCCATTCTTGGCCTAACCAAATCATGAAACTTTATAGAGTTTCTTAGCTGATAACCCAATTCTTAAAAATTCCTCAAGATAGATATAGATTTTAATTAATGTTTTGGATTAAGATTGATGATGCTGGAAACAAAGTATAATCATATTACATTCAGGATATGGGCAGTGAAACAGACGAGCCCCTATCCTGAATGTACTATGATTATACGTTACAGTGGTAAGGTGTATGCAGTGGTGGTTCTAAGCCTGGACAGGAGGGGCCGCTGTCCCCCCTCCGAGTTTTCTGATATTTGACATTAAATTCCTTTTATTATATTTTTATACTCCTCTGCTATACCTTGCCCCCCCCCAGATTATGAGGCCTAAAGCCGCTACTGGGTGTATTATTACACGTTATTGTATCTTTATAAAACCGTGAAGTTCATATTGATGATGAAAGATTGGACTCATGCTGTTAAGACTATAAACGCACTTTCTCCTCTGAAGATACTGTTGGTAAATTTGCCTAAGAACAAAGGAGGAACAAGAAAAAGAAAAACAAGTAAATTGAACAATTTACATAAATACTGTAAATGTGTGTGTTTGTCTTTGTGTGATTGTATCTTTGTCTATGTCTGTGTGATTATAAATGTGCGTATGTGCACGTGCTTTCGTAATAGTGTGTGCACGTGTGTGGTGTGCGTTTGTGTCTGTGTATGCAAATGTCCCATCGTGTGCTGTTTCAACTATAATTTATGTTCTTTTGACAGTTTTAAACTGGAGCTATATTGATGATTTCTTAAGCGGAGCTAGGAACATGAACCCAAACTGCTCATCGTAGCAAGCAGAGTGAGTTAAGGGAGGGGGAAAAATCACGCCCAATTTGCCTGCAAAATTGCTGGCGGGAATAGCATTTTTTTTTATAGCAAAACTTTCCATGTGTTCGAAAACCAAGTAAAACAGAAGAACTGTATCATTAGAGCAGCTAAAAAAAACAGATCCAAGAATGCAGTGCACTCAGATCATTAATCATGGAGGCACATACCCAATAAAATATAAATCCTTTTATATAGAAAAGGTAGAGGTAGCTTGCTTATTCATCTTTGCAATTTCTATCCCAGCAGTCTGCTGAACATATTCAATAAGAAGTACTATTAAGATGTTACTTCAGGACTTGTTACAGCCCCAGGTAATACTTTTGTTTATCTATTATTTCTGTAGTTACAATTTAGAAAGAGGAAGGGCGTGCGGAAGCACAGGATGGCCAGCCCCCAGCAATTTATTGCACTTCCTGGCAGAAGGACCAAGAAATGAAGATCACCACTGCTGATGTGTACTATGAAGTCTAGAGCTGCATCCTTTACCTGTCTCCTTGGTTAATTTTAATTTATGTATTACAAAAATTAAGGAGTCCTTGTACAGGTTTGTTTGCAACATTTATCTAATCTTGGGACCTGTCTTAGCTTGGTACCTGTCCTCGTAAAGAACACTTGGCAATAGAAATATCAACACGAACCTTAAATCATCCTCCTCCCTTGTAACAAATCCAGCATGCTTCCAAACACAATTCTTGACTGCAAAACACCCAACAACAATTGTGTTTCGGAATGTAATAGCCATGAGTCAGATATCAAAGGCTGAAAATGACCATGGAGAGATGAAGTAGTAAAAAATTGGTATACTGATCCTAAGCAACATACAAAGGACATTATGATATTTACCTCAGGGCATGGGTTGAAGTACTCGTGTACCCCTAAGGGCATTGAATTGTTCTCGATTAGACCCTGCAAAGGATAGGATTATGCTAGCAAGGTTTGCAACAGAGCCGACAGAGTTCTCAGTGATTGTATGTTACACCCCTACAAATGAGGCTAATGAAGACACTACAGACAGTTCCTATGAAACATTGCAGTCTGCTACTAAGGACACCCTAATCGTGATATACTGTGTGTTTTTGATTATTCAAAGGCAGAAGATGGAAAATGATTGCCAGTAGGTTGTCCTGAAGTTTTAGGACCTCATAGACTTGGTGTAGGCCTAATTATTGAAGATTGTGCATTATGAACTAAGCAATGACCTTGTCATTGCTTGACCTTTTAAGTACACATGGAATGGACATCACCAGACAGCACAAGTTGAAACCAGATAGATCACTTTTTGATCTCCTGAAGGTGGCCTTTGAGGCTTTTACATGTATTCTAATATAGAGCAGTTGATGTAAAGTCTGATCATACGCTTTGGAATCCCCAAATACGGATCAAACATTGAACCCTTCATTAACCGACTTCAACCTTCAAGAAGTTTTATATTACAGATAATGTGCTTGACCAAAAGGTTTGGAGGGATTCCCGCCTAACTCTTTAGGATGAGTGCCAAGCCCTAGCAACATTGTTACTATCTGAAAAAGTCTCAAAGGAGGATATCTGTTTAAACAAAAGGAGGACATTTCCTATATTTGGCATTTCTAAACTGACCTATTTCTATTTTTTTTAAACTGACCAAGTATAAATTCATTTCGAATTACCTTAGCAAAGGATGGAAAGATCTACATGCCTTGAAGGTCTGGCAGTTAACGTGTATTATTAAGATAAAAGTCACATCAAGTGTCATTAATATTGGTATAATTACCTTTGATAATATAATGTCCTTCAAACTTGCAGAAATATACGCAGAGATAAACTTAGTTAAATAATTATTCATTTAAGACGGCTCCATAAATATATTCTGCCAATTTAGTTCAGTGCTGGTAGTAAGGGACTTATTTGCGGTGCACCTCCGCTTTCCATAGATCATTTCTAAATATTCCACGACAAAAAGCCTTGTTCTAATAAGCAAATTGTTCTAAATCTTAGTTAAAAATGTATATCTTCGCAACTATTTAGTATTTTGTTTGGGAATCATAGAATCACCAAATTTGGGAATCGCCAAATGTTTTTTGGGGAATCATGGAATCACCAATTGTTTTTGAAAAGAGGGAGCACAATGCTAAAAAAGGAGGACATGTCCTCCGAAAGGAAGACGTCTGGTAGCACTGCCTAGCAATGAAGTGCTGCAAACCAGAAAACATTAAAATGAAGTGAAAACGTTAAAATCGTAAATAAAGCCGTTGGAGAAGAAACTCTTGGTTTAAGAAACAAACTAAAGAAATATATCTTTCACAACATGGAAGGCGACTGGCAACTGCAAGGTACTCAAGAAGTCCCCCTTATCCACTGGCGCACTACAGACAGTTAGCGACAACTATATAAGGAGAAGGACAAAAAGTGAAAGAGGGTTCTTGGAAGGACGAAAGACATTTCATTAAAATGAAGCTGCTTTAGCTGAGTTATATGCTAAAAATGGTGATACTAAAACTGTTTACCAGCAGACAAATGAGATGGCTGGGAAACGAGGCTGCAATACTAACCTCTTAAAAGGCCAGACTGGAGTGATTTTGATCAGATCCTGACAAAAATGACACGAGGTGGGATTTCTACTTTAAAAAACTTATAAACAGACCAAGATTCAAGAAAATATATCAAAAGCTCCCTTTTTGTAGCTTGAAGTCGATACAGAACTATCGCACTCTGTGTTGATTATGTAGCAGCAAAAAAAAAGCTTAAGAACAGATGAGCTCCAGGCTTAGATGGCAGCAATTATTTACACAAATAAAAAGGATAATAATTTGTTGGAATACGTCCATGATGTTCCAGATGAAAATAAAGTAATACTGTGAAATTTTGGATTGTGACTCACTGAGTATGGGACCAACGTTTTAGAGGTGTATTCTTCATCGTCAGCCTTAGTTGCTATTGGTCTCTTCTTTTCTTCTTTTCTGTGAGTTAGTGCGTCGGATTGCGTGGAATTTGAAGTGTATCTGGTCTTTAAGCAGGTGGTTGGGAGCTGATATTAGATACTTGTAAATTTTGAATTCCTCCTGTGTTTTAGCCTTCTACTACAAAAGCCTTAAGCTCTCAGTAGTAGCCAAAATTAACGATGGAGAATAGGCTCTGGAAATGGAGTTCGTCGGTTATTTCTTGCTTTATGGACAGCTAAGTGACGCATTTCAACCTGAGCAGGCTCTACCATTGCTGAGATTTTTTATTGACCATTGTCCAACATTCAGGCCCTCAAGATTTGAAGGTCCTTTGCTTTATTCAGCTTCGAACCCTAGAGTTGTATTAGAATTAGTTGGGGATTCATACTTCTGAGTGGTGCTTTCAGCTGAAAAGCTTGGTCAGGAGAGCTCAAGGATTCCACAGTAGCTGATTCAACGTTGGTACCAACAATTCCAATTTCTAAATGCGAACTATTCCCCACAACGTCTTTAACGGCTGTTTGGACGTTTTTAATAATCAGAGATAGATTTTGGTTGATAGTAAAATTCTTTAGAAGTGTTTGAAGCCGTCCCAGCCGAGTGGTTAGCGAGGTAAAGTTGAAAACCTGTCCCTGTGAGGACAGGGATTTGAGTCCTAGTGTCGCTGACTGTTTGGTTTGGAACAGGGGTCAGTGGCGTGACTCTGTAAGCTCAGCCAGAGTCGACCCAGGGGTCAATGGATATCTGGAAAAATTTGGGGAAGGTAAACACGAAAGGTGTGCAATAACACAGGATGGCTGGCTCCCAGTCCCTCGTTGCACTTCCTTGCTGAAGGGCCATGAAACCGAGATCAGTAGCGCCTGATTGGACTCTACACTGGAGTGCCGCATCCTTTAAAATTTTCTTAATTTCAAAGTGACCCACCACTCCTTTTATTCTCTTCTGCCCGTGTCATCCCCTAGCAAATGCCACCTGGGGTGGTCCGTGCCCCCGTGACCCTCTAGTTACGCCACTGGTTCCCTGTGAATGGGTGAAGGAAATATCAGCAAAACTTTTCAAAAAAGGAGACATATTGGTGTGTGATAACTGGATAGATGTCAACCTTCGATCACTACCATGCTCACTATCACTGCAGGCTTTTTTTATATTAAGCACAATATAAGAAGCGCTTCACTGACATCTTTTAGAAATGCTGCATAATTTCAAGAATGGTACACTCTGCTCTGATTTTATATTTGCATTGAAAATACTTGTCAAGGAATCACAAATGGAGCAATTAGCTGCAACTTCTGTTTGTTGACTTAAAAAAAAAATGTGACTCAGTTGATTGAGATTGCTTGAGGAGGGTCCTCAAATACATATCTAATAGCAGAAACACTAGTGAGCATGATTACAGATAAGGGACTGAGTGTTTTATTAAGACCAATAATAAGTTCAATCAGGTTTTTAAATACCATGTCTGGTGTCCATCAGGAATGCAGACATTCTTTCTTCCTTTCTGTGATTATAATAGATTATATACTGAGAACCAATTTTGAATAGGGTATAAAAGTAAGCAATTTTTGTAAGCAGCTTTCTGATTTAGACTGTCCTTGTGATATAGTCTTGTTGTTGAATCTAAACAGAGGTTGTGCCAGCTACTTTATGCATTCCTTGGAAATTCAGTGAACACCAAACTGACCATTAATGTAGACATGTCTCACCTCTTGTTCTGCGTTGCAAGAATAAGAAATCTGAGCAGATCCAGGATTTCAAGTACCTGTACCAGCGTAAAGGGGCGGATCGACTAGTTGGGAGCCCCGTTTGGAATTTTTGCGGGGCCCTCTATATATTAAATTTTTAAGAAAAATTCGAATTTAGTATATGTATGTATGTATATATATACATATATATATATATATATATATATATATATATATATATATATATATATATATATATATATATATATATATATATATATATATATACATATATATTACCACTTTTAAATATTGACTATCTTTGTCATTTGTCTTCTGTCCGAGGCTGTTGTCCCTGTGAAGCAGCAGGTTGATTTAAATCATCTTTCACTTCTCGCATATTCATGTAACCTTTAGCTTAGTTATTTGTGTCTCGCAATGCTTCTTCCAAAAGATCTATTGGTTTACGAAGGATCTCGTGATCTAAAGAATGTGCAAGGTGCTCTTTAGTAGCTTCATTGGGGTCTAAAAAGTACATTTGGCAATATGAAGGTGGTTCAAAATCAGTTTCAGAGGTTTGTGATGGATGTCCCACTAAATTGATTTTGTGATAAATTTGTCCAGCTACTTCAAAGCTGAAAACTTACGACTATTTGTGATTTTATCATCGCTTACGTTGAATGAAACTAAAGCAAAACATGAGTTATAGTTTCGTATTTGTTTGTGGATCTCTTTAGAGAGCAAAAGATGTCCTATAACAGGCCAAATCAATTCTTTTGGAAATTATTTAGATAGCAATGCAATTCAACCAAGCAGGCAGCAGCCATCAAATAAATTATCTTTTTTGGCTACTTTTCCCTGCGGGAACATGGGGGACTCCTCAGTGGACACATACAACGTTGAAGGGTCCCAATGACTTGTAATTAACATTTGCGCAGTTTACACCATTTTTGTTCGTTTTTACTAGGTTTTGCGCCACAGTTTATTGGCGTCGAAAATTGCGACGTTGTTGTTCTTCTAACATAATATTTCTTTCTTCTTAACTTTCATTTTTTACTCATTCTGACCGCTATTGCTTGTTCTGATACTTGGTTTCACGTCTCTGTTAACCCTACAATTCTTTCTTCTTCACTTTCATTTTTGACACGATCTGATTCCCGCTGTTGCTTATAATTCTCATTGCCGCTTATCTTCTAACTCCGTATTTATTTGTTTTCGCTGTTGTTTATCTTCTAACCACACATTTCTTTGTTCTTGATTTTCATTTTTGATTCGTTGTAATTCTCGCTGCCACTTATCTTTTTACAGCATATTTCTTTGTTCTTCAATTTCGTTGTTGACTCGTAATTGTCGTTTTCGCAAGTATTCTAATTGCATATTTCTTTATTCTTCATTTTCGTTCATCATTGCTTCAGACATTTTTTCAATGCCCCTTGCCGTAGCTCCTTGGATTGGTCTTGTCACGTTTGATGGTCTAGGTTGTTCATTTTCACCCGTGCATTTACATCTCTCAGGTTGTCCTCTTTATCTTGTCTCATTTGATGGTCCAGTTTGTTCATTTTGAGCTTACGTTTTTGTCCTCATTTTTGAGCTTACGTTAATTTACGTTTTTGTCATCTAGATATTATGAAACTGCTGAAAATGTCTTTTGAAATTAACATAATCGAATATGAATAAATGAATGTATATGTTTATAAGTTTTGTTCTACAAATTCTTCGAAAACTGTTTAAAATCTAATTTCCTTGCGTCTTCACTTTCAATCGACATAACTACTAAATTCTTCAATCTATTCCTGATTCATTGTTGACATCAGATAGTTTTTTTATTGGTTTTAACCTGGAAAATGATCTTTCTCCAGAAGCAACGCTTACTGGAATTGTTGAGAATATTTCAGAATTATGAAAAAAAAAACATTTTGATGGCAGCCCGGGGCATTTTCAAATGCGGGGCCCGATTGGGACCAATGGTCCTAATAGCCTTTTACCCGGTCCTGCCAGGGTTGATGGGTTTATTATAATGGCAAAATAATGACCAAGATAAAATGCAGAATCTGGCAGATAACTCAAACCTTCAAAAGATTAAAGTGCATTTAAAGCAGCAAGAAATATTCCCTACAATTGAAGTTAGATCTTCAGGAGTAGGTTACCCTCCATACTTCTCCATGGTAAGGGCTGGGTAATAAACCAGCCTCTCAAAAATATGATCACCTCGTTTGAATATATATGCCTGAGAAAAATTCTAAATATAACGTAGAAAAAAGTAGTCACCAATTGTAAGCCTTGTGGTAGAATGAGCCAGCCTGTTATTACTACTGTTCAAAAGAAGAAGAACATATGTGGCAAATGAGAAAGCATTAAGACTGTAATAGCTTATGTTTGGATAACAGGTGGCCAAAGATAACAACGCCGTAAAAAACACCTCACATTGAACTTATCACCAAGATCTAATGCAAGGTGAAACATCCCTAGTACCAGAATGGGAAGATGTCACCACTGCAGAACAACTGGAGAGGCTTTGACGTCTTTAATGACTGGAGGATCTAAGGTAGTATCTCGTGTGACTTTTTTAAAGTTATATTTCCAAAAAAGAAGCAAATTAGTGCGTTTCATTATTTTATATTTATATTTTATATTATATTTTGTATTTTATATTTTTGCATTTAGAGTCTAAAATTTAAAATTATATTTTTTGCCAAGCTAGAAATTATCATACTAGAAAATTAAAAAAATATTTATAATTTTTGTCTTTTTTAAGCAACGAGCTTCTGTAGATTTCGCACAACAACCTTCCTATATTCTTGCAGGATGTAGTGAGAAGCAAACTCAAGACATTAGTCTGTAGAGCTATGAATCTAAGATGCATAGCTCTCAAATCAAATATTTAACTTTACTAGATCCATTTATTTCCTCTATTAAGGGAAAGTAGGAGTATTGAGAACACAGAAAAGGAATAAAAGAATGAGCACAATTGTAGACAAAGTAAAACTATAAAAAATTGGTACCCAGTCAGTAGTGAGACGTTTGCAGGAATGTTGTGGCAAAAAGAAGCAAATTGGTGCTTTTATAATGTTCAAATGAAAGCTATGTACTAAATTACATTTTGTATTTCAGCGTATTTAATAATTCTGTATTTGATGCTTGGTACATTTTTTTTGTGCTGAAACTATCATACTAAAAAGCAGGTTATTTTGTGACCGTTTTATGTTAGGTGCTTTCTGTTTCTTTCATAAATGTAATCTTCTTCGTCAGATAAGGAAAAGATATGGCTTATTTTAAGTTAAAACCATAAGAAGCTTCATATTAGGCAGCTTTGCATATTAATAATATTCTGCAAAGAAAGGAAAAAATAGGTGGCTCTGTTGTTGATTTTTTTTTTTTTTTTTTTTTTTTTTATAAGCAAGATTTTTTTTTTTCTTTTGTTCTAATCTTTTTTTAAATATTGAAAAAGTAGGGTTTTACCCTTTTCTGTTTCCTTGAAGTATATGGAGCAGCACAGAATTTTGTTTTGAATGGTATATAATCCTATGTAATGGGACGGAGGAGGAGTATGCGTAGCTGTATTGACCTCAGATTGCTTGGTGCCGCAGTGAGTTTTTAGTAGTAGTAGTATGATTGGTTCCAATTTACATTACCACGAAAATTTGTTAGTAAATACGAGTAAAGCTAAACGAATCCACACTTTAGAATACAAATATTAAATACTGTTTCAAGACAGCACCCTAGCACGTCCTGTGTTTCCCATTAATCTAATTATTAATATCAAACACCTTTATAATATGCGCTTTTACAAGACTAATTAGCAAGTTTTGAGTTTTTATCTTGTTTCATGTTTACAACGGGGCATTTTTTTTTCTTTATTTTTGGTCTATTAAAAAAAAAAGTTGGTAGGAATTTTAATTTTACCTGACTGAAAACTTCTCGGTTTAGTGCATACCCAACTAAATCGGTATCTAAACTCGAGGAAGACACGAAGAGAGAATTTGAATTGAATATATATATATATATATATATATATATATATATATATATATATATATATATATATATATATATATATATATATATATATTTGGTCTATTAAATTTTAATTTTACCTGACTTTTATACCTTTATAATATGACTTAAACACCTTTATAATATGCGCTTTTACAAGACTAATTAGCAAGTTTTGATTTTTTATCTCGTTTCATGTTTACAACGCAGCATTTTTTTTCCTCTATTTTTGGTCTATCAAAAAACAAAGTTTAGCACTTTCTTTTTCTAATTAATTTAACTATGCAATGACTGAAAATTCAATTGACTTGCGCTTTTGAAAAGAATTACTTGACTAGTTGGCAAGTTTTCATTGCATTTTCAGCTTTTAAAAAGCCTTATTTAAATTCAAAGAAGGCTGAGGAAGCAAAGCACAGTCACCATCTCCGGCTGCTATGTATAACTACTAAATATTGAAAGTAGTACTAAATGTATAGCGGCGATTAGTTTTTCACCAAATAGAGAAAAAAGGGCTTTCCCCGTGGAAGCCATGAGTGACAGTAAATCACTAAAAGCAAAAATAAAATAAATTAGTCTATATATCAGTCATTCTACAATTTACGATGAAGTTTAACTTGTACTTCTCTAAGATTAATACACGTTAAAAACATTTTTTGGCAGATAAGGGGCTAGGGAATTTATTATCATTTTTTTTTTTAATTAGGTATAATCAACGTCTCGCGCTTAGTGCATACCCAGCGGAATCGGTATCGAAGCTCAAGGAAGGCACAATCTAAAACACTCTTCATATCTGCCATCTATAAATTCTGTAAATTGAAGAGATAGCAGATGTGCCTTTAATAAGCTACCATTTCCCCTCGTTTTCCCGCTATTTACGCTGAATCATAGTTTTTACTTTACCTGTTCTTTTTCCAGTGGTCTATTGGGTAGTTGTATTTTACTTTTTGAACTTGTACTTTGCTAGGATAATGCAAGTTTTCAAACATGCTTTCGCTGATAAGGGGCTAGGAAAACTGTTGCTTTTTTTTTAATTTGAATTAAATATAGCCATTTTTACAAATTTAGATATAATCAAATCCTCATATAAAGCGATTACCCAGCTAAATCTTTACCTAAATTCAAGGACGACACAGAGATCAAAGCACAAACACTGCTCATAGCTGCCATCTATAACTATTGTGTATTGAAGAGATAAATGATGTATAGTGAGTTCCTCTCTTATTAAATTAAACCAATTTTTTTCAGCTTCACTTATCTTGGTAGTATTATTAGTCAAAACCGCGGGTGCAGTGAAGATGTTAAAAGTAGAATAGTCAAGGTCTAGGCTGTTTTTTCACAGTTGAAAAAAGTTCGGAAGAGCAGGAAGACAAGTCTGCGAACCAAGATTAGAATATTGGAAGCGACAGTGACGACAGTGTCAAGTATGGCTCCAGGGAAATTTACTAGATGTTTTCCAGGGAAATTGCCTACGGATTGTTTTAGATACCCGGCTTCCTAACCGTATCTCAAACAGTAGGCTGTACAAAAAGCGTAGTTCGAGCGTTCTTCCTAAGGCTGTAATGAGAGACAGGTTGTGAGGGCTGGGGAACGTTATGTAGATGAAGGATGACAGATTGTCCTTATTGGCCAACCGTCTAGAGCCTAACAAAAAGTAGGTCGTCCCCAATTGGGATGGGAGGATGACTTAAGGAAAGGTTTTAGGGAAATGGGAACTTCCAGGGAGGGTGTAAAGAGGGAGGCTTTGAATAGATTGGGATGGAGAAGCAGGTTGCATAGCTGTGGTATCCTCAAGTGGCTTGGTGCTGCAGTGAGTTTTTAATAGTAGTAGTAAAACGAAAAAAAAATCTTCAGAAGGCTACCGTTCTTTTCTTACTAAATAGAGCCAATTTTTTTTCCCCAGCTTTTCCGGTGGTGCGAAATGGCTTGGGGTTTCCTCTCCGTCATAAGTTCCTTTCTCCGTTCCTATCTGCGACAGGGAAATTCTTGCTTGTGTCGCCTTATAGTGCCATTAGGGTGGACCTCTCACTAGTTTTCCTAACGAAAACTGTGACTGATAACAGTACTGCAGGGTGACCATGAGGAGTGGTACCCATCGAAGCCTAGTAAACGACACAGCATTTCCACTGGATTCTGATTAACGGATACTTCTTCTGGGTTTGGTCTGTTTTTGGGGGCACTTTTCGGCTGAAAAACCTCTTCTTAGCTTATTTATCTATTATGCGTTGCCTCGCCGTAGTAGCATAATATTTATAGGCGTGAATATATAATGAGTCGGAGTTAATAGGCTTGAGACTGTCTGTGCAGGATTTCGATTCTTGTTTTTACGAGGGCTATTCAGAAACTAGGGAACGTTTCCATCTAACGCCGCTAGACATGCGGCGATCACGTATGTTTTGGTATGCGCGTGCTCGTAGTTTCAGTCGGCATCCAGCCGTGAGAACGAGAACATCTTTGTACTGCGCATTTTCCCAATATTCCAATTTAAAATGTGCGCTGCAATTTCAAATCCCGCCGGTTATGAAGTGCGGTCCGTAATACGGTTTTTGTAGCGAAAAATCGATAGAAATTCATCGGCAACTGAGCGAAGTGTATGGCAACGACGTAATGAATGAAAGTTTAGTGCAAAAATGGTGTATCCGGTTTAAAAAAGGCCGAACCAACGTGCATGATGAGGAGAGGAGTGGGCGCCCGAGCATTGTGACAGACGATCTTCTCGCCAAAGTTGATGAGAGGATTCATGGGACTCATTCAAATGGGAGATTTTCCCACGTCCACGCTACAGTTCCGACCTAGCAGCGAGTGATATTCACTTGTTCCCGAAGATGAAGAACTGGCTAGCGACACAGCGTTTTGATGAGGACGACGAGCTCCGGGCGTGCGTCACTGAGTGGCTGAGATCGCAGGCGGTGGATTTCTATGATGAAGGAATTTCGAAGCCTGTCCATCACTACGATAAGTGCCTTAATTTGTTTGGTGACTATGTAGAAAAGTAGCATTTTAGTCACTCTTTCAGATGTATATAATAAAAATTTTTTCCTGTACCTAGTTTTTGTTTTATATCAAAACGTTCCCTAGTTTCTGAATAGCCCTCGTAGAAGAGCATCGCTAAGTGTGAATAACCATGTTGTGACCAACATGCGCCCAGGATTGCAAAAAACCTCTATTCCACTGGAGGTCCTAAGGACTTCTTGCTGTCCGGTTCTAAGTCGGCTTAAGCACTTCGTGTAGATTTGTGAAGATGTGGTAATCCCTGTCATGCACTGGTTCTGGGACCATTGCTTTTCCTGCTAAAATAATTTCAATGATTAAAAGAATATGAAAATTGCAACTTGGAATTTTACAACGTTAAAAACTATTGTATCGAAGTTTAGACTGACGAATTCAGACACTTCGAATTGGACTTACTAGGGGTTTCAGAACCTCAGATCATAGGGGTAGGAAGCATGAAATTTGATGATAAAAATTTATTTACTCAGGCAGCAAGAATAAGGCGCACAGACAGGGAGTAGTGTTTATGATGAATAAGGAAGCTGCTAGGTCCTGCTTAGGTTGGGTAGGTATTACTAATAAAATAATAGTTGGTCATTTTATGACTAAAAAGTACAGAGTGTCAGTTATAACAGTACTTGCCCTGACTGACGGAGATAGAGATGACTCAGATGAATTTTACTTGTAGCTACAGGAAAGAACAGACAGGATTCCAGGCAGAAATATGGTGTTTTATTAGGAGATTTTGATATCACGGTTGGTAGAATAGGAAAGATGGTTTCCTAGCCTAGGTAAATTTGGTATAGGAAAAGATGACAATAATAGAGCAGACTACTGCAACTTTGTATGTATAACAATCTAACTATAACCAATGCAGTATCAAACAGTTCGTGGTAACGAACTGTAAGTAAGGAGCGACCCGGCTCAATGGTAACCGAAACTGCAGAAAATTGAATTATGATACCAAGAGGTACATCAAAAGAATCCGATTTAAATGAGAATGTCAAATATATAAGTTTAGTTCAAGTTCCTCAAGTTTAGTCTTACCCATCAAAAGTTAGGCGCCTGAGAAAATTTGGCTGATTTTCAAAAAAAGGGGGAAAGACCCCCTAAAAGCTATAGAACCTTAATGAAAATCACACCATCTTATTCAGCGTATCAGAGAACCCTACTGTAGAAGTTTCAAGCTCCTATCTGCAAAAATGTGGAATTTTGCGTTTTTTGCCAGAAGAAAGATCACGGATGCGTGTTTATTTGTTTATTTGTTTTTTTTTCCCAGGGGTTATCGTATCAAACCAGTGGTCCTAGAACATCGTGGGAGGGCTCATTGGAATGGAAATTAAAAGTTCTAGTGCCCTTTTTAAGTGACCGAAAAAATGGAGGGCAAATATGCCCTCTCCCACGCTAATTTTTTTCCCAAAGTCACCCGATAAAAATTTTGAGATAGCCATTTTGTTCAGCATGTTCGAAAATATTATAAATATGTTTTTTAGGATGACTTAATCCCCCGAAGTCCCCGGGGGGAGGGCTGAAAGTTATGAACTTTACCCAATGTTAACATATACTATTGTTTATTGGGAAATATACAGACGTCTGGTAGTGGGGCGGAGGGTCGGGGGTTATGTGGGAGGATCTTTCCATGAAGAAAGTTTTCCTGGAGGAAGGGACATTGCTATGAAGGGGACGCCGGATTCTACAGCATTATTTAAAAAAAAATCAGAAATTAAATATAAAAAAACAAGTTTTTCAACTGCAACAGAAGCTACATCAGAACTTAAAACGAACAGAAAATATTACATATATGATTGGGTTCACCCCCCTAGTCAATTAAAAAAAAAAAAAAAAAAAAAAAAAAAAAAAAAAATTTTTAGTACTTTCATAAGAGCTATTTATTCTAATTAAAGGGCCTTTGTGATTAAGCGGTCATTTTTAAATAATTGGAACAAAATTCGAACTTTAGCTGAAAAAGCAAGGTACTGACTAAGGGGCGAACCCTCTAATATGCGCATTAAAAATATATGAATATAGAAGTTCGTTACGTAAGTTAATTCGTAAGTTACTATTTATTACTAATAAAAACGTTCGTAAATAAAATTAAACAAGTTTCGAGAAAGCCATTTAACCAAATAAAAGTAAATTAGTATGCAAATTTTATTTTAATTATTCATGTACTGTGAGCCAAGATCAAAACCTGCATTTATTCAAAAACGTTCAAAAATTAAACAAAAAAAAACAAGTTTTTTTAACTGAAAGTAAGGAGCGACATTAAAAATTAAAACGAACAGAAATTTTTCCGTATATTAAATGGGCTGTCCCCTCCTCAACGCCTTGCTCTTTACGCTAAAGTTTGACTTTCTCACAACTCTATTTTTTTAAAAAATAAAAAACATTAGCGTAAAGAGCAAGGCGTTGAGGAGGGGACAGCCCCTTTCAAATACGGAATAAAACGATATACTAAAAAACGATCTATATACTAAAAACTATACTAAAAAACGATCAGAAATTAAATTAAAAAAAAACAAGTTTTTTAAACAGAAAGTAAGGAGCTACATTAAAACTTAAAACGAACAGAAATTATTCCGTATATGAAAGGGGCTGTCCCCTCCTCAACGCCTCGCTCTTTACGCTAAAGTTTGCCTTTCTCACAACTCTTATTTTTTCTAAACAATGAAAACCTTATTCCTTATATGAAAGGGGCTGTCGCCTCCTCAACGCCTCGCTCTTTACGCTAAAGTTTGACTTTTTCACAACTCTATTTTTCAAACAATAAAAAACTATCTCACAACTCTATTTTTCAAACAATAAAAAACTTTAGCTTAAAGAGCGAGGCGTTGAGGAGGCGACAGCCCCTTTCATATAAGGAATAAGGTTTTCATTGTTTAAAAAAAAATAAGAGTTGTGAGAAAGTCAAACTTTAGCGTAAAGAGCGAGGCGTTGAGGAGGGGACAGCCCCTTTCATATACGGAATAAGGTTTTCATTGTTTAAAACAAATTAGAGTTGTGAGAAAGTCAAACTTTAGCGTAAACAGCGAGGCGTTGAGGAGGGGACAGCCCCTGTCATATACGGAATAATTTCTGTTCGTTTTAAGTTTTAATGTCGCTCCTTACTTTCAGTTTAAAAAACTTGTTTTTTTTATTTAATTCACCTGAAAGAGATGAGCTTAGACTGTTTATACTTAGACAGAAAAACAATTGTCTAAATATGAAAGAGGATGAAATTCTCATCGCTCCTCCGCACTTTACGGCAAAGTTCAACATCGGTCTTCACTAATGTCTTCACAAGCGGCAGTGTCTTCACTAGAATTAATATAAAATTAATATTAATATAATTAATATAAGATACTGTTGCACATAAATAACGGAATTAGAAGCATACCCCTGATTCTCTTTTTTAGTGTGTACCTGGGGATCAAAGGTGATCTGAACCATTTTGTAAAAAAAACGATAATTTTGGCCTAGAAATACATATTTTGGAGCTTCAAACACCAGCTTCCAAAAAAGTTTTTCTGACATTGTCATCAAAAGCTGATGTTTAATAATATGCTGCTAGGTAAAGTGTTACCACATACAAATGCTGCTTCCAAAGGATCAGCTATAAGTAAAAGCAGATCATTTTTATCAGATGCGCACATGTTTTAGAACGACATTTGACAGCGTGTGACACCACTTCATTGGAAATATGTTTTACATTTGGGCAAGATTAAAAAAAGGAAATTTAGATCAAGACTTTGATTGAACTTTGCCAATGAACTCCTTCTGAAAATAATCTAGTGAATAATCTGGAAGTTCATTATTTTTGTGAATGATCCAAAAAGTTATTTATTTTGTTGTGTATAAATATGTTAGTTTCAATTTTATTATTTTAGTATTTCTATTGAAGACGGTCGCTATATATGTGATCGAAATATTTGGACTTTTGAACTTGTTTTTTCACTGTCTAAATAAATGGATTTATCCCTATTTGAAAGTTTACTTGTTTGATCTGGACCTAGTGAGTAGGGCTCATGGGCCAAAGGAAAAAATAGTGGATACCTTGAGAAAACCAAGGAAGGCTCTTCTATAAAGTGAAAAAAAAGGAAACAGGCATGCCTGTCTCAAAGTACTGCATTCGAGCGGGCATCAAGAGACAAGTAGCTATTTCAATATATATATATATATATATATATATATATATATATATATATATATATATATATATATATATATATATATATATATATATATATATATATATATATATATATATATATATATATATATATATATATATATATATATATATATATATATATATATATATATATATTGAAATAGCTACTTGTCTCTTGATGCCCGCTCGAATGCAGTACTTTGAGACAGGCATGCCTGTTTCCTTTTTTTTCACTTTATAGAAGAGCCTTCCTTGGTTTTCTCAAGGTATCCACTATTAGGGGTTCTAAGAACCCTAACAGAGAGCAATATTATTAACATAAATCATCTTTATTGGCATGACTTATATAAATGAGACGTATAAATAGTGCTTCAAAATCTCAATCTACCCTTTCATTAATAATATTTAGTTTAAGATATCATTTAAGATACTGAATCTAATGAAAGTCTTTTATAACATGTTAGTAATATCTAAATGTCCCATCTGCTCATCAGACTAAAATTAAAGTCTCCCCCATTTGTCAAATATGAGCTTTCTAATTTTCCCAAAAACATGTCACTTCATTTCGTCTTCTATTGTGCTCTTTACCTTTTGAGAAAAACCCCAATCTCTAAATTAATCTATGCTGAGTGGTCTCAGTCGAAGTAATCTCTATCTTAGAAAGAACCCTCTGTTCAAAACATCTGCCTCCCCCTTTTCATAAAAAGCGGTTTTCTGTTTGAGATATGAAGGTGAAGCAGGAACAGAAACGAGATTACTTGCTTATACTTTAGAAGTTTTTTTTGAGGGGTTCTTTGAACTATTGCCAAAGGAGGGTAGTTCTATGTCTTTTTCGTTCCCAGACATTGTTAAGAATTTTTGGTAGGATTATTGTGAAAGAATTTCTTCAACTGTAATAAGCTTAGGGGAAAAGCAAGATTATAAATTTATTATTTAAACTTGGATTTTATCTTCTACAATGAACTAATCTTTATCTCCTTGCAAAATAGTTGTAAACGGGTTGTAATTACACTAAGAACAGTCTATACCAATAGCTATGGCAAAGAATAGTTGGTCCAAAAAATTTATCAATCTGATCATTTGTTACTTGGAAGACCCGTGCAGTAGAAGTATTCCTTCGAACAAAGGTAGATATAAAGCAAAATCGTAAGGGGGGGGGGCAGCATAACGAGGACACCAATAATTGACCAAATTGATAAACTTGTTTAAAAAAAGAGTAAAAAATGGGAATGAGGGTGTCAGAAAGAATCTTAGGAGGAGCGGCCCATCTGCCCTCTGGATCCGCCCCTCCCCTCGGAGTGTCACTCAACACCTTCAAAATAAATTTCAACCTTTTCATACAGAAAAAAACAATTACCAAATTTAATAGAATATTATTAACTTGTTGATAGTTCCAAGAAGAATAAATAAATGTAAAGTTTATGCTCCCTCAGCATGCTTAGTCAAGGCTGTATCCAGGAATTTTGCAAGCAGGTAAAACTTTATCCATCTAGCCTGGGCTGTATCCATGAGTTTTGTTCGGGGGGGGGGGTATTTTTTCGGGGGGACGGGGGTCTGTCTTTAGCCCTGGTTGAATTTACCTGAAGTAAGGATGCTAGGACTGCTTTTAAAAAATTGGTTTTAGTGGTCGTATTTTAATGTAAGTTTCATTTATTGTTTTGCTGAGGACGGCCCTTGGATATAGGGTTGAAATATTCATTTAAGGTTAAAGTTACACTGTTTAATGAAAAATTCCCCATTGTTCTACTTTTTGTTGAATTTTTTTAGAGGGGGGGGGGTTACAAAAAATTAAAAAACAAACACATCCAAAATGTGTGTTTATGCATTTGTATTTAGTTTTACGAGTGGGACAAACATTTCAAAAGGGGGCCAAACTCCTTAACCTCTTCCCTGAATATGGCCTTGTATCTAGCAATTTATATTTTCTAAATTTTCTTAATTTTTTTCTATTAAAAAAAACATGAATATGAAAATTTGACATAAAAATATGACAAGCGAAAATTTTCGCTTTTAACAAGCGAAAATAGCCCAAAAAATTTTTAACAAATTTATGTCAATGTCTTAGAAAAAACTTGAAGCAACTCTGGTTCGGTGAATAGATGTATCTGAAACTAATATTTCCGGTGACATAAACATCTTCTTTCTTCGGTACAAATTACAGCTGTAGACTAATCGCAAAATCACATGTTTTACAGGGAGCAAAAAAAAACTTAAGAAAAGTTAAGAATAACTCTTGTTTAATAAAAAAATGAATTAGAAACGAAGTACGAATAATCATATTTGCTGCGATAACTTTAAGCTCGAATTCTTTGAATATCTTCCTTTACAAAATAATTAAATGACTTGCCTTTGTATTAGCTCTTTACCGATTAATGAGTGTAAACCTCACTATCTACCAGTGTTTCCACTTTGTAGGATTTATCCTAAATTCATGATTTTTTTTTACTATAGCATAAATAGTTTCTCAGACCACACTGCTTCATTCCCATTTACAAAATGTAAGAGAGAAAACGGGAATAATTTAAATAATAAAACAGTGGAGCAGAGTAAAAAAAAACAAAAACTTAAAAAAATTAAAATTCGAATATTTTGAGTCTACGTCCAAGAATCTATCAACGGAAGGGGGGTTCTGATTCTGAGGATACAGCATTTCTAAAAAAAAAATAATAATTTATTGGCGACTTTAGAAGAAAATGGGGGAGGGGATTGAGACAAATAACTATTGCGGAAAACCATTAAATCAATTGAAACTTTTTTTGCCCGATCTACGCATTTTCTTGTAACATTTTGGTGACGTTAGAGCGCACAAACGGACCGCGCAAATTTGAAATTAACCACAACAGTCTATCATATTCTCCCCATTTAATATAGTCAAATGAAAGTAGAATAACTAATATACAGTGATACTTACCCTAGTTTTGTATCGAGCTATAGGTAGGCTAAAATGAACCGTGCATAAACCGCGAATTAAGCTTGCAAAATAAAAGGTTTTGCAACTTCTTCAGAAAAATACCATTAATTGTTTTTAGTTAAGTGATAACTCTGGTAGGATATTTGTTGTAGTAAAAGAGAGAAAGAAAAGTAATAGTAGAAAATACAAGAGAATAAATTAATGTTGATTTATGCTTTTTTTTTATTAAGTTCTGACAATTTCAATCTTTTGCTTATGTAGTTCAAGTGTGATTCAACGGAAAACAAAGGTCATTTATAAATTTTGGCTTTCTTATCGACAGGGTTGACTACAGTATGCTTGGGCATAGAATCTTCAGCTGAATTTTTTCTATTTTATCAGCAAAAGTTGTAGTCGGCAGTTTTTATAAACATATTTGCACCATTCAATCATTCTACAAATGACTGGTCCTGCTTTATTCTAAACGCTTTATTTTCGCTTCTTTGCGAAAATTTGCAACTGTCAGACATTTCCTCTCGTGGTGGTATTGGCGATATAAGCGGGGAAAATGTGAGTGACGCGAAGCGTGGTGAGAGGGAAAGCTGCAAGACATGCTAGTTGGTACCAGCTAAGATTTCCCAAGTAAGATACAATAGATGTTTTTTGTTAAGTGGCTACCCTGGTAGTAATCATCTAAATTAGTAGAAAAGAGTCTTCGGCAAGATTTTTTGTAGGATTTTTGAGGGAAAGGTAATGGAAGCACCGAATTCAACTTCATTTATACAGAAGCGTTTTTCTACTTAAAATAAAATGTGAACTTAAGAAAATAAATTATAGTAAACTAAAAGGACCTAAAACGAAGAAAAAGGTAAATAATTATAAATATATTCAAAATCAGAAAATTTTTACCTTATTTTCTGCCAGGGTAGCGTACATGGTCTGTAGGTCTCATTTGTTTTACCTTTATATCTTGCCTCCTATATGTATATGTTGGGCCAGTGCGCTTGCGTACTGTGAAGCACACGCGAATGTATAGTGGGTATTAGACATTGTACCACCCGTCCCAAATTTGAACCAACAGTCTCATGGAACTGTTTTTTTGTGTAAAGAATCATACTTTGAACTCCTCTTCTCTTCAAGTTCTTCATAGTTTTGAATGGGGTATAAGGTTTCAGACCAAACAAAGCATGACTTTTCGTAGATACAGTAATTTTGACTATAGGCTTAGCCATTTGTCTCTTATGAAGGCGAAGAATAAACCGTTATATTTACATTAAAGGTAAATAACCATTTTTAAGGTAATGTATGGTAATTTTCGCTTTAATCATGGAGTATTAGGAGGGGGGCAAGCGGATATAAAATCTTGATTTGGAAGAGGGGAGGAAGCTGAAATCGTATTGAAATTGTTTCCAGTGAAGTCTGTTTCCAGTGAAATTATCAAAGGATCAGCTTGTGGAATTGACTTGCATTTTTTAAGGGGGGCTATAGGAGCAAGCGAACGTTACTTTTTGACTCGGGTGAAAGGGCAGGGGTGAATTGGAGATTAAACATGTATCAGAGTAGTTAATGTGTTACCGTGAATGTCCGAAATTGACGAATGTTGACATTCACCGGTGAACTTCCAAAACACCTTTCTTTCTCCTTGGATTTGGTCAGCGTAGCTAGGTTAGGTTAGCTTAGGTTTTTAACCCATTTCTCTTATTTATAACCAAATTTAACCTATCCCAACTTAAACTAACATAATCTAACCTAACTTTAAATTTTACCATCAGAGCTTACGTAAGACTTAAAAAACTAACTTCCAAAGCTAGTTGAATTTAAGCAGAGAAAAATGAATTTCGGACATTAACCAATGAATGTCGAGGTTAACCAGATTTCGGACATTCACAGTAACATATATATATATAACATCATGAGGGGATTGAGTTGAAATTTTCAGGGATTGTTTAGGGATGGCATGGGGACTTCAAGTGATATTATTTTTACGGAAAGGGAAAAGAATCTGAAAAATTTCCATTGTGTAAATCGGGTCGTATGAAAAAGGACGGATGAATTTTCTCAAAATCTCGAGACATCTGTTAGCTTTGTTTTGCCACATGACAAAAATATTCCTTCATCGAAAATATCCGTACGCTTGAAAATAATGTTTCGCTCAAACTTTCTTATGAGCTACGTTTTACTTTAAATAGAACTTCAAATAGGGATAAAATCCTTTTAATAGACAGTGATGATGATAACAGTGATAGAAATTTACAAAAATACAAGATATTTCGGTCACATATACAGTGACCGTCATCAGTAGTAAAAGAGTCATCAGTAGAGTTTTACTACTGATGACGGTCACTGTATATGTGACCGAAATATGTGGTATTTTTGTGAATTTCTATCACTGTTATCATCATCGCTGTCTATTAAAAGGATTTTATTCCTATTTGAACTTTTATTTATCGTCATGGAAAGGCAGTGTGGTCTCCGAAATTATCTACGTTTTACTTTTGCACAGAACTTCTTGATACAAAAAAATATTAAACAGTTCGTGCAAACAAACTGTAAGTAAGGAGCAGCTCGGACCAGTAGTAACCGAAGTCTAAAAAAGGGTATTCAGATAACACCTGATATATCAAAGAATAATGAGAAAACTGTCCCGCCCCCAATCTGTACCTTAATAAACGGGGCTTTGTATTTCGTCTGTAAATAGACTTGAAAAAGACATTCATAAGCTTTTTGTCCAGGTGGGTCCCTATACAGATAGGAAATTTGGAACTAAATTTGGCTGTGACGGATGGTGATGCCCAAAAACTGGTAAGTCTCTGATAAGCTATAGGACAGGTAGACAGGGCCAGGAAGACCCCGATGAAACCAAAAATATATTAAAGATGCGTTTAACCGATATATGACACCTTAAACCGTGTCAACCAGTTATTTTTTAGATTAGCCTAGTCTTACAGTGCACGCAGACAGAGACAAAAGGACCTCAACGAAGACAGAAGCTACAGGAAAAATCTTTTTATTGATACCGGACACTCAAAATCGGCCCAAATCTGTTTTTCTTCGATCAGCAAACAACTCAATGGCCATTTGTTTATGCAAAGATGAATTATTCTATAAAAAAAAAAATAATAATTATATTGGCGAAAAGCCAAAAATGAGCAAAACAATGTTTTTCTTGATCAGCGTGTAATTTTCAGGGTATTTAAACTGGACCAAGAACACCTTTAGGCTACGCGGGCAATACATTTTTCTTATGCTGATCTTCCTTAAAGTTCTAGGTCATTTAGCTTGATTAAAATTTCAAGGTTGGTTGTAGCCCTCCCCCGCTCTTGGTAGGTTGAATCTGTATACTATATAAAAAATGAGCAAAATTAAATAAAAAACAAGTTTTTTTTTATCAAAGTAAAGACTGACATTGAAACTCCAAACGAACAGAAACTATTTTATGGAACACGGCGTTGTCCCCTCCTCAACCTGCCGTTTTTTACACTAAAGTTTACTAGTACTTACTGAAAGTGTTTTTGGGTTCAAAAATATAATTAGTAGAAAGTTACGGGCGATCTATTTGCCGATTAACTTTTGAGACATTCTAATGAAATATTGTTTCGTTTAAATTATATATATATATATATATATATATATATATATATATATATATATATATATATATATATATATATATATATATATATTATATATATATATATATATATATATATATATATATATATATATATATATATATATATATATTTTTTGATATTTTTGGTTTTTTTTTTTTTTTTTTTTTTTTTTTTTTTTTTTTTTTTTTTTTTTTTTTTTTTTTTTTTTTTTTTTTTTTTTTTTGGGGTGGGGGTTTGTTTTTTTTGTTTTTTTTTTTTTTTTTTTTTGTTTGGTTTTTTTTTTTGTTTTTTTTGGTGATGTGTGTGTTTGGGGGGTTTTTATTTTTTTATTTTGGCTATTTTCTATATATATATATATATATATATATATATATATATATATATATATATATATATATATATATATATATATATATATATATATATATATATATATATATATATATATATATATATATATATATATATATATATATATATATATAAAGAGTGGGAGGTTGAGAGGGGGTCAGCCCCGTCAGAAACAGAATAATGTATGTCCTTTTTAAGTTTTAGTGTCACTATATGCATCTGAAAAAATCCTGTTTGTTTCTTCTATTGGTAATTACCAATAGATACGAAATTAGAAAGTTTTATCCGTGTTTTCTGCTTAGCAGGCTTCCAGGGCAATGGTAAGTCTGGGTTTGTAAAATAGCCTGGTTCGAACTTACTATGAAGTAAACAATTTTCTGCATATGGATGAAGACCCTTTCATTTCCCACATGTAGACTCTTCAGAGAACAATGACTTATTATTCAAAATATTTGAAATGGCCCCTGTCCATGAAGACAGGGGTTCGAGTCTCGGTGTCATTGATTATTTGGTTTGGAACGGAGGTCAGTGGCGTTACTCTATAAGCTCAACCAGAGTCAATTCAGCTCAAAATTAGTTTGTTTTTTGTTTTTTTGTTTTTACTAACTGTATCTTTCTTAACTTTTATTAGGTCTGGTTATAAAATATGAAAGCTAGTTTTCGTCATTGGAAGAAATTTAAATTGTACTTCCCTTGAACAATTTTGGAGAGTTCTGAAATCGAGATATTGATAATTCTTACTTTTAGTTGGAGTTTTGAAATGCAAAAAGGTGTTTCTGTTCAATTTTGAGCTATCCTAGCCAAGTGGTTAGCACGCTAGACTTAAAATCCTTCGTGCCTGAAGACAGAGGTTCAAATCCTTGTGTCGCTGATTATTTGGTTTGGAACGGGGGTCGGTGGTATGACTTTGTAAGCTTGGCCAGAGTCGACACAGCTCTAAATGGGTACCTGGAGAAACCTTGCGAAGGTAAACAGTAATGGTGTGCAAAAGTACATTATGGCTGGCACCCAGACATACAACTGGCACCCAGCCACTTCCTAGTTGAACTGCCATGAAACGGAGATTAGTGCCACCGGTAGGGATTGTATAGTCCAGTGCCGTATTCTTTCCGTTTTTTTACCTTTACCCTTTGTTTTTGGAGAAAGGTTAATTGTTTGTTGATGTTGACACGCATTAGAATCAAGAAAAAAAGCCAGACAAATTTTTCATCTCTATCCCAAAGTGTCGATTTATCTTCTAATAAATGTTTTTCATCAATAATGCTTATCCTGGATTGAACTTGTACAAGCAGGTGGTCGAGACGCCCTATAGAGCAAGGGCAAGTCAGGTTAGCAGCAGGGGATATTAGATTGATTCCCTCAATGTACGGATGCACAGCTGCTTGGCTTGGATCAGTGATTAAATACTGCAGACTAAGCTGATATATTTTACACTTCACCAGTGAACCTAAGCTGCCCAGATAGAAAATATTACCGAACATAATGCTGAATATCATATCGAAGCTTTCTATATTACTTGATAAGTACAATTTTGATTAGGATTTGGTAATGTTTTTTCCTGCCAATAAATACTATAGCTAGTACTACAAATGACACTATCTGTTTGAGCAAACAACAGATACTGCGTAATCCATTTAGTTTGGAATAAATATTACAAGAGAAGTTGGCTAATTTCACACTTCAACTTTCAGCCTAAGCTGTTCAGGAAGAAAAGATTCTTCGTATATAAGTGAAGAATTACCTCAAGGCTCTGCCCTCTTAAATTCCTAAATTTGATAATTTCTGGCATTTCTTATTCAAATTATCAAATAAATTTAATTTATCCCCCCCTCCCCCCAAAAATAAAAGTATCTATGTGCAGCAATTTTAATCAAGGGTATATCCAAGATTTTGTTCAGGGGGGATATTTTTGGAGGGGGGTACATAAAACTTTTAAAACACATTAAAAATTTGTCTATAAGCATTTTGTTACGTTTTTACGAGCCAGACAATAATTTCGGGGCGGGGGGGATTCCATCTCGAAGCAATTTAAGACGCGATTAGAAGAACCTTAAATATGGCCAAAGGCATAGTTTAAACCACAAATTCATTTGCACCTACTTCGTATAGCACCTAATCCTTTTAGCATGGATTAAACGATGCAGGAAAAGTTGATTATTTTCAT
This sequence comes from Artemia sp. Qi Xiang Cuo, assembly GCF_049724085.1. Taxonomy (NCBI): domain Eukaryota; kingdom Metazoa; phylum Arthropoda; class Branchiopoda; order Anostraca; family Artemiidae; genus Artemia; species Artemia sp. Qi Xiang Cuo. The sequence goes on from NC_142811.1 coordinate 50,404,804, forward strand.
ACTTGAATAGTGAGCCGATAGGATAAAAACCCATCTTAAGCCGATAGGATAAAAACTGTTATTAAAGAAAATGCTGAATATTCCTTAAACCGTTTTTTATATTACACGCTTACTAAAAATAATTTTTTCTCGAATTTCTTCCTAAGTATTTTTTATAGAAGCTTAATAAATCAAGTCCGTCTACACTTAATATCTTGACTAATAACGAGTAATAAAATGCGGTGCCAATTTACGAAAATGTAGGAAAGTGGGGAGGGGGAGGGGGAAAAGAGTTTAATTTTTGCCATGAAAATGCAAAATATGAATTTTTCAAAATCTAGGGAGGTCATTTGCCACTTTGAACCCCTTTCCAATTGGCACCCCTGAATATAGCGTAAGATTTTTACTAATCGGGTAACCATTAGATTTTGAGAAGATTATTTTCCGAAAAATTTATTGATGCTCTGCCTCATTTGACTTTTTTAGTAGTTTGATAAATGAATTGTTAATAAACCGTTTTCATTAATACTTACTGTAATTTTAATTAACTATCTACCATTCAGATTGCACTTTCTATCTTTTGTCTTTGCATAACATTTTTCGCCTTCTGTTTGCCACAGTAATCACAGCAAAACAGTTGAAGATTTATTAAAAGTGTATAATTAAAGAAAAAATTCTATCAAATTTATGATTTTCCACATGATTGTCATTCTTTATCGAAACGAAATTGTATGGAATAAATCGATTCTATACGATTTATTCTATTTGAAAACTGGGAGCAAATAATAGTTACTTAAAAAAAAGTCTAATATTATGAACACACATCACAATAGAAATGACAATCTGACTATGATTTCAGCAGTGTGCAACGCAAGCAAAAATGTTGAGGGGTTGTCAGTGGCGTCTTTTGGGGGGACTGTTGCCCTCCCCCAATAATTTGGATAAAAAATTATTATATAACCCATGCCCCTTGACTCCGGATGCAGACCCCTCCCCCCCCCCCTGAATAAAAATACTGGAGCTACGCCCCTGGGGGTTTTCAAACTTTTCTGTTCGAGACAGCAGATCCATTGACGCGCTAAGAAAACGGCTCAAACGCAACCAAAAGAGATGTTCTTAACGTAAGTAAGGCCACTACAAATCGAAAAGGAGTATTCCCCAATTGCTTATCAAGTACTTGTACTAAGGGAAAGTAAATGGATAATAGTCACGTATGGATAATAGTAAAATTAAGCTATTTACACATTCAGGGTTTTATTTTTGGACTGGATGTAATGACAAAGTCAATCGATCTAATACTTCTTAAATACAATAATTTCTTAACATATATACACTTTCACAACTTATAAAACTTATTTTCTTCTGTTTTCATAATTTAAATTTTTTTTTTTTTTTTTAAAGCACAATATCTGTTTCCCGTTTCCTGTTCGAGATTCTTTCCTGTAACGAGAAACTGTTGTTGTTGTAGATTATTGATTGTTGTAGATCAGCACTTTGATCCAGAGTCAGCACATGCTTTAAAAATGCCCATTATTGTGAGCATAAGGTTTTTTCAATAAATTTTCAATAAGGTGCACACATATTTTCAATATGTTTTTAAACGGAAAAATATTAAAAAAGAAAAAAAAACGAGGATTATACAAGCCAGTGAAAAATGTGAACTAAAATGCAAATATTTCGGTCAAGACCTACGGTTGACCGTCCTCAGTGCACGATAATAAAAAATTACTAATAAAAATCCAAGGATACTATAAAAAATTTCAAACCTAAAAAAAGCACAACTAAAATTTGACGACCCTTTCCATGTAACGGTGAAAGGGCAATAAGGTGTAACGCAAGTAAAGATATTGAGGGACGGTTTGCTGTAGATCGTTTCTTGCAACTATTTTGTGCAGCTTTTCGTGCCACTTTAGATAGCTTTTTTTTGTATAAATAATCATAAAAAGAACTCTTCCGCAAATAGGTATAGCACAGAAAAGTAACCGCTCAAAATTGGGAATTTAAACATTGATTACAAATAAAAGTTCCTTTTTAATAGATTTTAAACACATTTTTTTACGCTTGATCAGATCGCTTATTAACTCTGTCAACAAGTTGGATCTTTCCTTAATTTAGTTAATTCCATTTAATATCGCCGTGGGCAGTTAGAAGAAATGAAGTGCAAGAAGTCAATTGGGATGTTCTGAAACAAATTTGTGATTGTCCCCAAGCAGTCCCCGTTAGAAATCTATGGAGAATGATTATGACAGATAGATTCGAACATAAAGGAGCCGAATTGATATTATGGAAATTTATGAGGGATTGGGCTAATATTTTCAGGATAATGTATTGCGATAATACCATCAATTTTTAGTTTCCAAATAGTAGCTGATGGTTGAGATAAGTCAAAAGATATATAGAGTGTAGACACTGAAATTCACTAATTTTATCTTGTCTCTAAATCGAAAAACCGAAGGTAATAAACTTTTATTACCCCACACTGTATGTAGATCTAACACAGTACGATTATTCCCTATCTCAACCATAATAAAAAGCAGGACCGAGATGCAAGTGCTCCGGAGAACATTTAAACAACTATAAACATAAGCGACATTCGATTTTTTCACGGTTAGACAATTCAGATTTCTCTCGAACAAGAAACTTGGCTTCAATATTGTACACTGACCCACTAATTACAGATCAAATGGGAGGAGCTGTTTGTACACGCCGAGGATTTAGTGCCAAAAATCACTGACCTGTGTTCTTACTGTTATATTATTTATATACAGTGGTCACAATAATGTGTTAAGAACCTTGTATTAAGAAACTAAAAGAAATATCCTCGCCATTGAACATGAGTCCCTGAGGTGTCCTAAGGCATTAATTCAGCATTTATTGTAGCTTTCTTCAACATGTCTGGAAGGATAGTACACGTTTTCTATATTGAAATAACCTTTTCCTATGACTTCAAGTCCAGAGAGACTTAAAATGATGTTAGAATTTGAAAATTCCTTCACTTAGACCCCACTTTCCACCCAAGCAAGGTCGGAGGGGATGAAAATCCAGAATCTTAATTTGTGCAGTATTTAGTGGATTGAAATCTCGTTTCCTATTAATTAAAATCTGGGGAGACCGAAAATGACATTAGAATTGAAAAATTCTAGCACTTAGTACCGCATTTACCCCCTAGCTGAGGTCAGAAGGGGTAAAACTGTCACTTGATGTATTGTAATAATATAATACAATATTGCAAAAATGGGGAAATGATGTACTAAGTGATTTAATTTTTCTATTTTGATGTCATTTTCGGTCTATCCAGACTTGAATGAATAGGAAACGACCTTTCAATTTACTAAATACTGCACAAATTAAGATTCTGACATTTTACCCCCCCCCTGACCTTTATTGGGTGGAAAAGGGATAATAAGTGATGAAATTTTCCTGCTATGATGTAATTTTTTGTCTCTCCAGACTTTAATTGATAGAAAACGACCTTTCAATCCACTAAATACTGCAGAAATTATGATTATGATACTTTACCCTCCCCCCTGACCTTGATTGGGTGGAAATATCATTTTTGTCTCTCCAGACTTAAATTAACAGGAAACGACCTTTAAATCCAGAAAATATTGCAGAAAGTAAAATTCCAGACACCCCTTTTCCTCTCTTTTCCTGAAAAAGCGGCATTTCTGCACGGCCGATTTTAGCCGATTTTCAATATGTTGTTAAACAAATTCTAATGAACATTAACAATATTTCTATTGCTCAAATGCCAGGGTTTGACCTTTTTTTCGTAGTTTTACTTTTCTAAAAATAATATATATTTCGTCAATCTCATAGCCTCACAACAAAAATCCAACGGTGTGATGCCAGAAGAACGTAAAGGCTATTTCCGTGACTTTTTGCAAAAAGGGCCTAAGTCCACTTTTTTGCAAATATTTCAAAGGAACTTGAAGAGATATATCAATTAGTCTGTTCAAAATGGGCTTATCTTTAATTCTGACCGAGTTATCGATTGTCCCAAAAGGGCGTAAAAGAGAGCGCAAGTCCCTTATCTTCTAAGTAACGAACAATTCAGTAATTAGGACATTTGTGGCGAATTCCAATCAAAACCTTAACTAGGAATCAGTGTTTAAAGTTTCAAGTTTCTTAAATTCTGATGCGTGAGAAAGATTTATTCATTCCGCGTTTCTATTTTCTTTTATCTCTCCTATAAAATTAGGAAAAGTGGACTTAAGCCCCTTTTGCGAAACGCCCCAGATTTCATAAATCCATCTCGTTTTGTCAAGCGTCCTTGCAATAATATTTTTTCTATAAAAAAAAAATTAAGGCAAGTTTCGGTAAGTTTCATTTAACTTATATTCATAAGTTTTCTTGTCTTATTTATGTAGTTTAGAAAAACAAAATTAATGACTTTTGCATGTGACGAAACTACCTCAACAACACAAAATTGCTAAGAAGTTCTAGAGGAGATGGATTTGTAAATAAAGTCAAACTTTTAACTTTCATAAATAAAAAAGTACAAGTTCAAGATATGTTGCTCTCATGAAGATACATAGCAACTACTTTGGAGCGTCTTCAAATTGTTTTTAAAACATAAACATAATTCTTTGATTTTCCAGATATAGAACTCTCCATTTGATTCCCATAGAATATTAACTAAACCTTGAGCGGTTGGGCGTGCAACCCGTCTTAACACCTAATAACATACTTTGTGCTGGGTAGACAAATCAATCAAATTCTAGGCGGTCACTTCATGCCTCTCTGTTTACTCTGTAGTTACTTAAATCTAGTTAAGTTTCAGTGTCTAAGGTCAAAACGTGCTATTAAAAACTTTGGGTTTAATTGAAACCAAGAGAGACCGTCCTCTTGGTACCATTTAATTACTGGGATTCAACGTTCTCTTATTAGAGGTTTCAGTAAAAAAAGATCCGATTTCCCGATAATTTTTCAATTCGCCAAGAATCTGACTTTTAGCAAGAGCCACTTTGCTGATGATGATACAAATTTTGCTACTCTAGTTATCAATTTGACTACAAATTCTCATAATGATATAGCTAAAGAAAGACAAGTTAGACTTAAGGGCATAAGTTAATACCATCATATTCGTTTAAATTTTAATGTATAATTTTATTTGATAGAAGAATTACAAAATTATAAATACTATACTGTAGAACAAAAAGAGAAAATTTCTGATGGTAATTGTTGTATTAACTTGGGAAAATATCACAGAACATTCTTTGCAACAAAAAAGTGTAATTTTTATATTGCCCAGATAATGCTGGTCAGGAATTTATATTACCAGCTGACCCTGTTTCTTCTTTTATATTTAATTAAAGAAAACTATTAGGTATATGAGGGGGGTTGCTCCCTCTCAACACCTTGCTCTTTACGCTAAAGTTTTAAGTACTTTTGAAAATATTTATTTGATAGAAGAGTTACAAAATTATAAATACTATACTGTAGAAAAAAAAAAATAATTTGATGGTAATTTTCGCACTAACTCGGGAAAATATCATAGAACATCCTTTGCAACAAAAAAGAGTGATTTTTATGTTTCCCAGATAATGCTGGTCAGGAATTTATATTACCGGCTGACCCTGTTTCTTCTTTTATATTTAATTAAAGAAAACTATTAGGTATATGAGGGGGGTTGCTCCCTCTCAACACCTTGCTCTTTACGCTAAAGTTTTAAATACTTTTGAAAATATTTATTTGATAGAAGAGTTACAAAATTATAAATACTATACTGTAGAAAAAAAAAATTCTGATGTTAATTTTCGCACTAACTCGGGAAAATATCACAGAACATCCTTTGCAACAAAAAAGAGTGATTTTTATGTTTCCCAGATAATGCTGGTCTGGAATTTATATTACCGGCTCACCCTGTTTATTCTTTTATATTAAATTAAAGAAAACTATTAGGTATATGAGGAGAGTTTTTCCCTCTCAACACCTTGCTCTTTACGCTAAAGTTTTTAGTACTTTTGAAAAAAAGCTTCTTGGTGTTCTAATTAAACGAACCTTGTGTTCTTAAAGAATTTGGATAAAATTCAAACTTTAGCGTAAAAAGCGAGGTGTTGAGGAGAAGCAACCCCCTCATATACGTAATAATTTTTTGTTTTAAGTTTTACTGTTGCTCCTTACTTTCACTTGAAAAAAGTTGTTTTTTTATATTTAATTTCTGTACGTTTTTTAAATAATGCCAGGAAAGCTGGCTACATCTTGACTTACTTTGACTTATGTCTCCTGCCGGGCGCTGCTCGGCGTAGAGAGTGACGTCTGCCTCCTCCATCCACTTCGGTCCATGGCAAGCGTTTGCACATCGCTAAACCTGATATTTGCCATCGCCAGGAACTCGGACAGGCTGTCAGACCATCGTTTCTTCGGTCGGCCGCGAGGTCTCTCCCAACCGGCTTTGACAGGGTCAAAGTCATGGATTGTTTTTGCAGGTATGTGTGGAGGCATTCGAAGTAGGTGTCAGAACCATCGTAGTGTTCGCTTGGCTGCTTGGGTCGAAAACCGAGACTGCTTGGTGAGCTGCAGCAGCTTCTCATTGCTGACAAAGTCGAACCATCGTAGACCTTCGATCCTCCTCAGGCTCTTCGACTGAAAGACATCAATTGCCTTGAGGGTAGCGGCTGAAGCTTGCTACGTTTCAGCTCCATAGAGCATCACAGAGCCGATGAGGGCGTTGAAAATCCGCAGCTTCGTTGTGCGACTGATGTTTGGTTTTCGCCAGAGGTAACGGTTCAGTCTGCTCATGGCAGAAGACGCTTTGGATATTCTCGCTTGTAGTTCAGAAAGAAGCGAGCCGTCTGAAGAAATTATGGAGCCCAGGTAGGTGAACCTTTGGACAACTTTGATTCTAGTGGTGCTATCCAGGCTAACTGAAGGATTGGCAGCAGGGGAGAATGGGTCTATGGCCATAATTTTCGTTTTAGTCCAGTTTATCTGCAGTCCTACTTTTGTAGCATCTTCTCGTAGGATTCGAAGCGCTTCCAGCAACTGCTCCATGGAGTTTGCCAGAATGGCCAAGTCATCGGCAAAATCAGCATCTGTAATGACACGATCTCCAAACTTGAGTCCAAAGCTGAGACGTGAAGTAGTCCTTGTCATAACGTAGTCTATGATGACATTGAAGAGCTCTGGGGCAACTGCACATCCTTGGCGCACTCCTGCCGTGATTTGGAAGAACGGGCTGCGGCGGCCGTTCACTTGAACACAGCTCTCCGTCCCATGGTGTAGAGCTTTGAAGAGTCTGCAGTATTTCTTAGGGAGGCCTGTCGATTCTAGAATCCGCCAAAGAGAAAAATCTCCACAGAAAAATCCCTCCTTCCCACAGATATATTCTCTAGACAATTAAATCCGGATAAAATTTGCCCTGGACAATTAGCCTACCTTTAACATCTGCACCCGTAACATTGAGTCGGCAAAGAGAAAGCAAAAGACAAGACGAATTTCGTATAGGAATTAAGGCAAATTCCCCCACTGTAAAATGTCCATGAAAAATTCAAACCTCTGGAAACTTTCCTCCCCACAAAAATTCTCCCCATGAAAAATCCCCCCATAGAAATTTGGTCCCCCCCCCCACACCCGCAAAATATATGCATACTACCAAATAACAAACACTATGCTCAAACAATTGGTAAATTTTATAACTTAAAGACCTTTTGACACTCCCGGTGGGGGGGGGGGGGGTCATGATATCTCCAAAAAGACATAATCATTGGGCCTTTCAAATGTACTGAAAAAAACGGCTATCTAAAAATTTTGATCGGACGATTTTGAGAAAACACGGCGTGGGCCTAGTTACCCTCCAATTTTTTTTTGTTTCAAGGTTCAAGGTTCGAGATTTTATTATTAATACCATATTTACACAGCATATTAAATTCCCGACAGAGGGAAAACTTGACAGAGCCGAGAACAAAAAGATTTGGACTTAAATAAATTGTCCCTCTACTAATATTCCACTTATAGAGATTTAAACCAAAATCTTCAATTTTTTATTTCAAACTACCCTTAAAATAAAATACAAAGCAATAGGTAACTCACCTTTCCAGAATCCTTAAAAAAAAAAAAAAAAAAAAAAAAAAAAAACAAAAAATAATAACTTTATTCAACTCATCAACAGGGGAAAAGGGACCAACTCCTCCCCAAACACGCCATGCAAAAGGAGGCGTACAGATGTATGTACAAGCATATACACACACATATACCAATATACACATACATATATATACACATACATACACATATTAACAATCTTCATTAAGCGTTCCTTAATTTTATTCTTTAGTGTTGATAGGGTAAGAGATAGATTATAATTTTTACCAACCTTAGTCCATACTGTGGTCACTTAAAAAGGGTACTATAACCTTTAATTTCCGTTCAAATGAGCCTTCTCCCGATATTCTAGGACTCCTGGGTCGACACGACCACCCATGGGAAAAACAAACAAACAAAAAAATAAAATAGAAGTAATCACACATCCGTGATCTTTCTTTTTGCAAAAAAATACAAAATTCCAAATTTTTGCAGATAGGAGCTTGAAACCTCTATCAAAACATTTATTTTTTTCAGTAAAGTACGAATTATGTTCTGGCCTTGGGAAGGCATCGGGATTTTGAGCCCTAATCATGTTAATTTCTGCTCGTTTTGAGTTTGACTCGGTTATTTATTCTAATTTTATTAATATTTATTCCAGTATTCTGATATTTATTCTAATATTTATTCTAAATTCATTCATCTGTTCGTTAGGGTTTCATTTATTTATCGATGCTGATTTGTGGGAGTCTTACGCTTGGAAGATTATTTGATTTTATTTTTGCCCAATTTTGGTTTATCGGATTTCTTCACTTTTTTTGGGAAAACTTATTTTGTGAAAAAAGTTTTTTAGTTAACTCCTGTTCGTTTTATGTCTTTTCAGGGAAAAAGAAAATAATAGCTTAATGTTTTTCTGTTTTTCCTTAAGAATTTAAGGTTTGGCATTCTATTTGAATGCTGGAGAAACTGTTTCAACAATTTTGAACAGCTAAACATCCTTTCAAAAATCTGGACACAAATAGTAATGTTTGATTTAGTTTTGTATCTCCTTTGGTTGACCTGAAAAATAAAACTTAATACCATTCGCAAAAAAAAAACAACTATCTATGCTCTTTGACAGCTTCGATACACTCACACTAAGTTTGCGTTAATTAAACTTGCTCCTAACGTAAGTTTATCGGATCAACCTATTTTGCCCCCCCCCCCCCAAAAAAAATATCCTGGATCCGCCCCTGTCAGCTATGCTGAACAAAATAGCTGTATTAAATTTTGATAAAAAGTGTTTGAAAAATTGTGAGCTAAAAAGGAAGCTGATTGCCCTCCAATCACTTTTGACTCTTAAAAACGGTACTAGAACTTTAAATTTTCAATCAAAATAGCTCATTTACAGTATCAATGATATTACTAGCCATGATAGAGCAGCGCAGCCTATGATATTGCTTAGATACCCTTTTAATACTTACATACGTATAGTATTTTTGTTTAATTGAAACTCCCCTTAAATGTTTAAACTTAATGCCCTTAGTGTTATTAGTTACAGTAACAGTAGAAGTCGTATCAAAAGAATACACATGTCTTCTGGCTAGTTCAAAATCCGTCACAACTTACCCTGAAAGTTCTAACTTAACAATGTAAGCCGTTATTGCGATATTATTTTGTCACCCTATTGACGATCTACATGATCATAGTTCGTTTTCATCTAGTTCAGCATCCGCCTAAATATTCCTTGAAAGCTTCACCTTAGTACCCTTAGCTTGTGTAGTAGCAATAGTTATAGTATAAGTAGTAGCATTAATAACAATATGCCCATAGCACCTTTTTTCAGCATCCCTTTCAACACACGATGACAGTTTTAGCTCTACAGCATTAACCGGTCCTGAAGTATTGCTGATACGTCCTCTTGACAACCTACGCGGGAACAGTGTGTTTTGATTTATTTCAATATAGTTACAATCATGCCAAAAATTTCCGCCTTAATACCCTTAGGTTTATTAGCAGTAGTAGTAGCACCAGCAGTTATAGTAGCGGCAATAGTAGCAGTAGGAGTAGAATTAATAGTAGTCTTCTTAGCTTTAGTAACAGTAGTAGTAGTAGCAGTAATAATAATAGTGTCAGTAGTAGTTGTTGTAGGAGTAGAAAATCGTCTTTTGGTTAGTTCAATATCCCTCACAACAGTAGTATTGTATTAATAGATCCTAAGACACACATAGCCAATCCATACCTAAGGCACACATATCCCATCGCTCCTAAGACACACATTTCCCATCAATCCTAAGACACACATATCCCACCATTCCCATGACACACATAACCCACAATAAAAGAGGCCCACCATACAAAAGGTCATTGGATACATCACGTCTGTCGACCATCTGGCATTGCGTTCCGTGGCGATAAGGAATTGCCTTAATTTTTCAGAGAAATGAGCCTTTGGATACAAGCGACCAGGCGCAGAGTACCCCTCACTTAATCATTGATATAAAATTTTGATGTTTAATTAGTAAGTATCTCAGCTCCACATCTACACCTTAATAGTTTTAAATTGTTTCAATTTGAAAAAAAAAACATTATGATATTTTAAAAATGAGTGGTTTTACACTATTGCACCTTGAACGAGTTGACAGTGATATTGTGAAGACAAGAGCTCCCAATGTAGCAGTTGAAATTGGAAAGGATTGCCGAAAAACATTTGAGTGGGATGAGATGTTTGGTAGATATGTTATATCATTGAGTAAATTTAAGTCGGAGGAACAATTATGTTTTGCCGCAAAAACGAATATAATGCCTATATCGAGACTACGCCATGGATTGAATGCTATCATGAAGCACATTGAGGAAAATGGATTAACTCACCTAATGAGAAGAAAGTGAAAATGTATTCTTTTATTACATTTCTGACAATAGAATGTTTTATAGTGATTTGTTATGGCTAGATCCTTTAGTTGATCGTTTACTCCACTCTCTATGGGCGATAAATAGGCGTTGAGAGTGTACAAAACAAGGAACTGACAATTTTTAGTTTAGTCTATAGTTGTTAGTGGGAGTGTCAAGAACGAAAATGGTTGGATTTGAGAAACAGAAGATCTTACGGAATCTTGTAACATTTATAATTTCGGAGACCACACTGCCTTTCCATGACGATAAATAAAAGTTCAAATAGGGATAAAATCCTTTTAATAGACAGTAATAAAATTTCACAAAAATACCAGATATTTCGGTCACATATGCAGTGACCGTCATCAGTAGTACTACTCAGTTTTACTACTGATGACGGTCACTGTATATGTGACCGAAATATCTGGTATTTTTGTGAATTTCTATCATCACTGTCTATTAAAAGGATTTTATCCCTATTTGAACTTTTATTTATCGTCTTGTAACATTGGAAGTGTTTGAATCTAAATCTTCAATTTCAGATGTTTACTGTACGAAACAAAATATTCTCTGAAAAAATGCTTGAAATTATCATGTAAAATGATTCTCCATCTTTGGACTATTGTAAAAGGCTTTATGTTGTGGACCAAATGTATTTACTCGATTTATTGATGCATTAATTGGTACGAAACAAAATGCTATTGTGGTTTACTTTTAACCACTACCTAGATATTCATTTGAGACGACCATTTAGTAGGACAACAAGAAATATAAGTCAAATAATTTTTTGTGACTTCATTCGGTTACTAATCCTCCTCCTAGAATAAACTCCTTTTATTGATCGTGAGTCAGTTTCTTTTTGGCAGTGAGAGAGTCAAAATAGAAAAAAATGTTCTACATATGTTCACTACGTTTGAATAAATTGGGCAGCTGGTCGTCATGTGAACCGCCCTACAGTTGGGGACTATAATGAAAAGTGTAGATTATGCAGTCTGTGTAAATTGCATAAAATGCTGTACAAATTAAGAATTTTAATTCCTGCCTTGAAGAGACTCGTTACTCTCACCCTAAAGGATATTTAGGCTCCAATTTTTACTTTTATAAGTGTGATCAATGGGAAAATACTTACCCTGGGCATGATTGGGAAAAACCCTAAACGCGATTTCAGTTTATTTCTAAGTGATTGGTATCGTCGGGGATTTAAATTATTTGGGAATGACAAATTTGGAGCACGTTTCAATTGTACAAACATGAAGAAAGTATGGTTTCTACTTCATCGTTGTGAGGAAAATGGTAGTTATGATTATAAACCTACTGATCATTATTTGGCTGTTACAGAAAGTGATTCTTCATATGAGAATATTATGTGCGACATTATTTCAAATAGTCAGATAGTAACACATGAATTTTACAGTATGAATCATAATAGTATCATTGACTTCACAAAGAGATTTAACAAAAATGAAGTTACATTATATTGTGGAAAATGTGACCCTAACTTTGCACGCCAGGATCAGCACAAGTTGAATCATAATGACCTGTCACCACCATTCGTTGTCGACGACGAAGACCTAAATGACGATGATGAAGAAGAAATCTAAACGATGAAGACAAAGACTTTTTTACAGTACATATATGTATATTTTAATAATAAACACATTTACAACCATTATTTATTCTTAGGGTATTGAAATCAATATTATGCAGGTCGGAGAGAATATTTTTTACTATGAAGTCATTTAATCAATGATTGCTACATAAACGTTGAGAAATTCGCTGTAATTATAGTCACGACATCGAAAAATAAGACATAGTAAAGCATGAAAACCATAGCTTCTGGTTAACAAATCTTATACTCGCATTCAATTTTGAATAATTGTTTTTCCACTTCAAGGAAGTTTTTGATGTAAGGTGTATAGAACACATATGGTAGACCAAGAGGATCAAAAAATTATATATTCTCTGCTGTTTAAGATTTACATAGCCGTTGCCCCGCCTGCATAGTCAGTGGACTACTATTAACACTATGAATATATTCAAGGAAATCCGAAGGTATGCAATAGGACTTGTATTTGGACATATATTGATTCATGTTAAATATTTCAATTTTTTGATGGTTTTAATGGTGCCAAGTCTAATAGAACCCTGTAGTCGGGGGTAATTTCCCAATAGGTTTAAAATTGATTGAGTGATTAATGTTACACTCTCCGTCAATGGTTTGGCAAGGGTACACTCTAAACGTACAGTGCCCGCTCGGACAATACTCATACCTTGACTACCAAACAAGTCCAAAACATTTGCGAACGTTTTATAGGTTATACCTGTTTCATACAGTTGAGAATCTCAATCCAGGGATCGCATTGTCAATTCATATCGTGTCCTATAGGATTTATCAAAGTATAAATTGTATCGAGGAATTATATTTACTTTAAATACAAGAAAGGAAAGTCCGAACAGCTCAAATTCATGTGGAGAATTTGTCCAGGATTCAACTACACTAGCACTTTCTACAAAAGCCAAAGCAAGTTTTGAAGGGATTTCACCATTGATAAATAATCATTGTAAGTACTTGAACTAGTGGCAATATGGCGTTGATTGGTGATTGTGTGAGGGACGAGTGGTTTGATATGATTTCCAGAAGCTCTTAATTTTTCAATTGCCAAAGCAAAAGAACTCATAACCTGAAGTTTTCGTAAATGAAGTATTGTCGAGGTGAGATTAACATTTGCATTGGGTGATACATCATGTGTTTTTCTCAAGAAGAAATTGGACGAAGCGAGTTGTAACTTTATGTCAATTTTAACATTGGGGGGGGGGGCATCCACTGAGATATATTAAATATTTCATGCTTTAGTCTACCAACTAAATGATACTCCTTGCTCACTGCCCAAGTGAGTTCACCATTAGTATCAACATTTGACCTGTAGTTATACCCCATCGCCAGACCTCTCAATTTCTTATAGGACTTTAGAATCACCAACATAAACTGTATATAACTTGCATAGTTTGATAGATTTTTGCTAGTTCTCACCAATATTCCATTTATGTAGACACATGTTTGTTTAAAAAAATTGTTTAGTATGCCATTGTCATAGGATAATCCATCGGTACCGGTTGGAGCTAGATTGTTCGAATTTTTCTCACCACAACTTTTAAATCAATAAATGTGGACGATAAATCTATGAGGTATTCGTCACTGGACAAAATTTGAAAATGTATGTTTTCAGAGATTGGTTGTTGTGGGTAGAATTGTTCGTAGTATCCATGTTTTACACTGACGTTCGTAGTATCCATGTTTTACACTGACATCTACACTTTCTGCATTCAAAAGTTTTATAGATGTGGTGACAGTGGGAGGAGACTCCTTGTGGGGTATATATGCCATTTCCGTCTAGGAAAAGAAATCCTTTGTCAATCTAACAATTTTTCTTCTTGGTTTGTTTTTCTTATTCTTCTTTGACTAGAGTGATGCCTTTCATTTCTGACCTGAATAAAGAATGATGAGTCATGAAATGTTTTTTACTTTTCAAATTCTTATCCACTTTGTCATGATTTCAATCGCTGACAAAGGGATCGTGCGCTGAACCTGAGATTTTATGAAACAATTTTTTGAAATATTTGCCATCCACCCAACCGTGTAGTGTAGAGGTTGCAAAATACACCACGACTGGCGCAATATATTGTTTTTAGCCAGAGGTAGTTCAGAGCGAAACAGCTTAGCATAAAAACTGCCAAGACCGTAGCCCAACATTGGGGAATGACCTTTGTAATAGTCCATCCCATGACCCAATTGTCGTGGTTGGAGAGTAGTAACATAGCAATCAATATCAGGACAAACAAATTTATTTTCTCTATTAGTCATCTCGTTGTTGTTTAATCAGGAAAATGACATGTAATCACAGCCAAACCTTTTGTTATCGCTAGAGGATTACTTAATTCACTTCTTAGTGTTCACTTACAGAGTTTCAAATAAGAAGCATTTACAGGAACATACTGAAGATGGTTTATATTATGGTAATGAACATGTTCATGGGTGGTTTTTCGTTCTATAATATGTAGGAGGGGAACATTTGAATAACCAACTCTCGATGTTCCAACAAAGAAAACATAAAGAAATATAGAAATGTCCGAGACAAAACCAGGTGGATAGTCTGCAAAAATAACACGATTCATCCCATTGACAGCTCCAACGTTTTTACCACTGATTATATTCGGTTTAAAGCCAAAAAATTCTCTCAGATTATCATTGAGGTGAATCATTTCGTTGTCAACGGGTGAGCTAATATAAATCTTGCCTTGTTCCATTGAATAATTAAATTGGAATATATCATTCTTAGGAGCAGAGATTTTTCTATTGATTGTACAACACAAATCATTCATAATACAAAATTCTTTGTATTTTAGTGTGACAAGGGGATATTCACTAGATTTTAGTGCTTTTACCCATTCATACTCGACACAGAGTGACCAATCGAATGGTATAACTTTTATCTCATACGTACGATCTTTTCTCAGGATATCATATGCATTTTTGAGTGTACAATTGCCAAGAAAAACTTCATACATTCCATCGTCGAATTTGATGGTGTGGGAGAGTTTCGTCCAAAAATCTCCTGTTTTATTCAAGTCGTTGTAGAAAGGGTCGGAGAAATTGGATATAAACGTCATATAAAAATCATTGGGAATTGTGTACGTCCTCAGCAGATATCCACGAATCAAAATCAGAATTGTATCCTAGCCAACAAACAATCAACTGTCTCTTGCCCCTGTGAGTACGAGTCTTTAATATCTTTTTAATCTTATACATTCAAGGGTTTTCAACTTTTGTGATTCATAATCATAAAAACCGCCAAGAATCTCATCATCTTTCATGTCACGTAGACGACATGTTATTGGCGTAGTGTCTAAGATTCCGGATAAGTAAAAAGTTCGGTGGACCATAAGTACTTACCATTTTCAAAAATATTAGTAGTGTGATTGATTCGAACAGTATCACCAACATTGAATTTCCTCTTTTTCTTCACTTCCTGTGCGGAATAACAAATTCACTACCCCGATCCGTTTGTATCTTCTTGTAACAATCCTGTTCAAGGATGATTTTAAGAGCTTTAGCAACTTTAGCGCCTCTCTTTGCCCGCTGTGGGATGGCATATGAATAGCGACTACAACACTGATTGTAAATAGTATGTAAATGTACAGCTCATTGTGGCGGCATTGTGACGGCGTCTCATATAGTGTCAAAAGATCTGCTTGTAATATTTACAATGGGCAAAAAGTTTTAGTTTTTCAATATTGACTACCACGAACTCTATAGTTACTGTGTAGGGTATAACTTGATTCATTCTGTAAATACTCTTCCGCTAACTTCTTTTAAAGTCCAGTGATTTGAGCAAGAGTGTCAGGTGAACTTAGACTTCCAGTTTCTCCAATATTTTCATAAAAATGTTTCAAAGCTTCAACCATTTTGAACGTAAACACGTAGTGAAGTGTCCGCTGCCCCTTTACTAACAGGTGATGGCGAGGGAAATGCAGTGATATTAAGAAACCTTTGCTTGAGTCCCCCACTCTCGTCAAATCATTGCCACCTGGCGTGCTAGTATTTTCCGGAAATGATTTAAAAACTTCTTTTGATGTTTGACTAAATTCCTTTAATCGTTTTATAACACGTTTATTGCCAATTAGACTTTTGGGGAAGTTTGATGAGTTTAAAAATTTACGCAAATGATTGTCAAATGATAACAAGGTTTTTACAATTTTTGATCAAATCTGATAATAAATCAAGTAGAATGTAGATCTTGCCATGGATTATAACTTGATTCCAATCAGCATCAATTTGAACACGTTCACTTTCAGTTGGATAAGTCAAAATTCTTTTACATTGCTCACGATAGGAATGTGGTATTAGATCTGCAACACTTTTCAAAACCTTAGACAAATCTTCTTGTTTTGGTGTTTGTGCGGGTGCAGAATTATGAGTCAGTTCCTTTTTGCGATTAATGGCATTTACATTGACGGGTCTCTCGCGATAGAGTTTATTTTTATCGACTCGTCGAAATGTATTTTGAATCAAAATTAATTTTTCATCGTAGGCAACTGTTTCGTTGCTAATGAATTTATGAGATACCCCCAAAATGCTCCTTTGGCGAAGGAGCAATTTCAATTGGAGTCAAATTGTAGGGTTTGGCCATCTAGAGGAAACTGTTTACAATTTTTAATTATTTTTTTGCTGATGCTTCTAGGGCACGTATAAATGAACGATGGTGCGTAAAATCTTTGACAGTTAGACATTTCCTTCAGTTAAATATAAACAAAGCTCTGATAAAAGATTACTGAATTACATGTCGATACCTTGTTTGAGTATTGCCTACTTAAGCCGTGGTTTTGAATTACCTAGGACGGTGAGTAAACGTCGATGTTAATGTAGTTTCTGTAGTGTCAGGATTCCAACTAATGATATTTTTTGCTGTTCACCGCAGATATACAGTAATTTCATTGTCGAAAATATTGGTGACTACACGTAAATCCTCGGGTGTGTTCTGATTCAGATCCATTAGAATAAAACCATAGGGTTTATTGATAGCCGAATTGTAGGCCGAGAGTAGAAATTTCGGTTCACCCGGATATACTTGTCTGTTTAAAGTTGTGATGGAACTGAAATCACGAACAACCATGTAGATAATATAGTAGGTACGATTCAAAATATGTGTTCTCATACACTTGCTCTGATGAAAGTGGTTTTGTTGGATTTGGGCTACGGAAATCCGTTGATGATGAGATCAGAAAACGAACAATTGTAACATCTCATGAGACTATTCTTAATTGAATTCATCTAAATCATCAATAATAAACCAAGAGTTTGGTTCAATACTATTGAAAATTTCCAATCCCTGCATGAATTTCGTGTCTGGAATAATAGTTTTTATTTTATCATAGGATTCTTGCCAAACACTGTAGAAATAGTAAATTTTTTTTGGATTTTCTGTCAGACATTGACGGTCAGCAAATAAATGATCTATACGTAGTTTTAAATTGCTACATAGTACCTTGAAATGTCAAAATTCAACTGGCTGTAAAATACACCCTTCCCTTGATTAAATAATAGTAATTCCCTAGTATGATTCGTGAAAAATAAATTTTTAAAGCATAATACATGTTTTTATTTGAAAATAAAATGCACTACAAAAAAATAACACATGTTTTGTATTTACAAATAAAGGGCACTACAAAAATTAATTCAAAACAGTAATATATGTTTATTTACAATAAAAAGGCAATACAAAAAACACTTATCAGAAGTAGAAAAAGCGTCCCCCAACCCCCCACACCCCTAAATGGCGCAACGGTCGGTGGCGGCGGCCTTCCGGAGGCCAGATCTCCCCTGGCCGGCCGCGGGTAAGGAACTAAATATAATTTTTAAACAATTAATATTTACAAGAAAAAACTCACATAGGATTCCACCTTGCTAAAGAACATAAAAACACTGCTGAGTTGGGGGAAAAAGCCACTCATCTATAAAAAAAAAGGATCCCACCCTCCCAAAACCACCAATTACTATTGAACTTTTTCCCGAAACAGGTGACTTCTATAGTATTGACATACACCTCGGTCAGAAGTTAGATAATGTCCCTGGGGTAGAACCGTCACACCATCCGCAAAAACCTAGACTCTATCCGATACTTTACCCGGGAGACATGGCAATTATTTCCACTAAAACCGTGTGATTTTTAAATTTTAAAGAGCGAATCGCCATGACTTTCGCTCTAGGAACTAAACTACTTTCCGCACAGTTTCTATAAAGACTCATGTCAAAATTCTGATTTAAATAGTGTCTAAGCACCCCCTGCAGACTGTTTTGATTTTGTGTTTGCACACAGAACACCTTCGGACATGCAAGCGTACCACTGGAAAGTTGCTTCCCGTCTCGGGTTTTAACATCAATAATGGATTTTGGGCCAGGCGCTTCACTAGCTCCAATTAAATAGACTCGTCCCGATTGGTAAAGTCTATTCGAGAGCTAATGCGCTTACATTTCTCCACATCTTTTAATAAATTCGCGGTTTTAACTTTTAATAAAAGTGAATCGGTATCCCCATAATATACTTGAACTTGTCTCTCCCTTGGACATTGGTGCCTATATACATCAAAAAGGAATGACGACATTAGTTTTTTTAAATTTCTGTTATTGCGCTGCTACCAGCAATATTCTTATTTAAAATAATGTTTCTTTTTTCCTATGCAAGAGGACCATATTCGAGTCTATGATGGTAAATGATTTGAAGTTTGGATCTGCAACGATTCGAGCACATTCCTTTGGGTCGGTCAAAACGTCAAAGCGACTTCAATTAATCAAACTGACCATTCACCAAAGGCTGAATTCAAAATGAGTTTAAAGATTTCTTTTTAAACCTTCGTTTTTGCTTTTGAACGTTTACTGAAAAAGGTGTCAATAAACATTTTTAAATAGTATTTTTAGTCAAATTAGTGGGCTCTATGTATCTTTGTTACCTTGAGACCATTGGCTATCATCCACCACAAAAAAATGTGATGTACAATGATATTCTCTTTCGCATGAAGGTTGGCAATAAGTTTTTGTTTTGAAGGTATCCAGTGCACACCCCTATCCTCTACCAACGAAATATTATATGGACTCAAAGAGTCCTTAGTCACTGGTCTGTTTATGCACGGGAAAAACAACCTTCACCATCGATGTCAAAAACCATCCTTGCGATCCCTTCTTCTCAACACTGGCAATGTTGGGGAAATTTGAAGCACAAGGATAGTTAAGCCATTTTTAATTACAACACGGCAAAGAGTAGGGAGACATTGTCGACGGATGAAGGGAATTTTTCTCCAAAAATATGCATCCGACTTTACACCGGTGTCTTGTTCAGTCGGGTCAGTTTTAAGGATACAATCCCCGTGGAAAACATACCCTCCCCTCATTGATATCTCTACAAATAGATGCTGATCCACGTCGGTGATCAATTATTTTTTATCTTTACTTATTTTAAGAATTAAAATCCGTCACCAGATGAGAAGTTGAAAAATACTACCCAAATCGAAACAAAATTCCCCATAGATTTCATCTTGTTCTTGCAAACAACATACAGCAACGTCAATACATCACTTACCAGGTACAATATACAATAATCCTCCCCATTTTTACACACTCCCTTAGCCCAAACCCTCTCGGCAAATTCATAGTCGGTAGTGGTGCATTGACAATCGTGAAGTGAATCATAAAACGATTCGATGGACGGTAATTTATCCTCACGAAGCTTCAATGTGGAGTTGTAGTACTCATACGGGTATATGCCCTTACACTTTAATAAATCATACATTTCATCGTCTAGTTAGTGTTAATCAAGGAGATTCAATCAACGAAAGTTACTCAGTTCCGATATAATCGAGTTGGCCAAATGATTGTGGTCGTGGACCATCCCTTTACCCCCTTTTCCTTTAACCCCTATCACTTTACCCTTAACAATATTCCCCTTACAAACACACCACATTTTTTTCAGTTTTAATGGCCATATCGTCCTCTGGTGATAGGGTCATTAGATAGGATGTATTTCGCAAAGTGAGATTGACTTATTTGTTTTTTATAAGTGATGTCATGGCTGAGACCAAACAATCCTCTCCACCTAATCTCTCAACAACCACCAATTGCATGGTATTATACGAGTCTCTTTGTTCGGGGGGAATAAGAGACTGTATTGCCCTCATATTTAACATGATTCGATGGATCGTACACATCTATGAGTTTGGCTTTGCAGTCTATGCCTACTTTCTCACTCTGTAGGATTGAATTATGAAAGTTCATAAATCGCAAGATAGCCCTGTCACCGTTAACCGTTTGCACAAATTGGTAGCCACGACGCTTGCATTACCTCATATGATGTTTTAACTTGAATTCTGTGCAGAAATCGAAAGACATGTTAGACAATACTGGGCATTCCCCCTCCCTTTTTACCCTCTCTTAAAACCCTAATAATATTTGGTATGGCAAAAAAAATGTTTAATAGAATTGGGTTCACTGGCAGGCTCATAAAGAAGCCATACCCAATGTTTCACCGATTCAATGGACGGAACCCTCACTGGATATATTATCCCCTTTTTATTACTGTGCTCACACTCCTCAAATTTTGTATCTTATTGTAAAACTGTTAGACCAATCTTTAAAATTTCATTAGCCCAATCAAAAATATCTATTCCCTTAAGTGTTTCTGAATATTGCCCATTTAAACAATTAAAATCTACTTTAGGGAATTTTTCCCTCTTCCCACCACTATTAACTGCCCAGTCATCCGACTTTGGCTTACTAACACGATTAATAGACATGAGATTGTGAGCGGCCACGTGGAATGCATATTTGAAGTGCTGAATTCCTGTGTCGAAACGAAATCGATGTACACCTTTGCACCCCTTTAAATCTATATAATATTTTTAAACTCCCCCTCCCACCTCTTGAAATGAAATTCTGTTTAAATTTACCCATATCTAAACTGTCAATAAACAAACCCACCAACCCACTACCCAACTCACTATAATTATCCAATTTTGTTTCTATAATATCAACCCAATCCATAAAAACACCATCACAATTCTGCAGGTCCAGATGAAGTGGTAGAATTTAAGTATGTGAATAACATTAATGCACCTCATCTGCCTTTACATTTAAACAAATAATTTTCTGTGCGATGGATGCCTTAAACCAATCTCTCTCATCCCCTCCCGAATCAATCTCAAGAAGGGCTCGAATTTTTCCAACATAGGAGTGCACTTTCTCTACCGGATCCGTCATGATACTACCCGCTGTTAGTGAATTAAATGGATCCCCAAACTAAGCCCTATAAACGTATACACTATACAAGGCAGAGTCTGTTAAATAGAACTCGGAAATAGCAGGGGGTGTTACGAAAATTTCCTGTCCCACATCAGTTTTTTCAATGGTACGGATGTTGCACCTGAAATCCCCCGGCTCCCTCAATATACCCTCGAGTGTATCAGGACTGAGACGATCAGGTATAGCAAATGCATTCTGTGATACACTTTGAGGTTTGAAGGTACTCGGTTTAGCCAAACTATACTATAGGGGCAACCCCTCTATATTTGGGAATTTTATACTACTCTCCACATCGAAAATTTATTCAAGAAACTTTTCCATCCATTCTGGGTTCGAATCTGACACTGATACATTATCGGAATCGTCCACCGTATTGGGGAGTGATAAACTATTACCTACACCGAAACAATCCACGAAAAACTTGTCGATCCGCTCTGAGCTTGAATCTGACTCGATAAGGAGATTATCATGGAATTGTAGTGGTGGTGGTGTTAATAATCGTATCTCCGTGTCATCAAAAAAGTTGCTGGTCCATTTGCTTGATGGCAGTGAAAGTGCCAATAGGCTAATCTAGAAATTGAATGTGAAGTTATTTTTATTTTTTGGAAGGGTAAGTTTTTCCTTTTACCCGTTAAAGGATATTTTGATTGTGTGTGTGTGTGTGTATAATTATTATATTTATTTAAAAAAAAGCCTGTGGGCCATAGCGACTGCATTTAAGTAAGGTTCATTTAACTTAGGTTAGCAAGACTGCTCATGCCAACCTAAGTTAAGTCAACCTAACTTAAATGTAGTTAACTTAATGTAGTTAACTGAAGTTACACTTCAGTTTTGAATTTTTCGATAAAGAAAAAATTTCTCTTCTGAATTTACAAAAGAAGAGAACGATTAAAGGTTCGATTCAGAATTTTTCCAAAGAAGAGAGGAAAAATTAAAGTTTAGTTCTGAGTTTTCCTAAAGAAGAAGAAGTTCGACTTAAGCTTGGAATTTTCTCAGTAAAGAAAAAAGTTCAATTTCTCTTCTAAGGTTTCTCAAAGAAAAGAAAAAAGTTACATTTCGATTCCAAATTTTTTCCAAAGAATAGAAATAGTTCTAGTTAAAATCTCAATTTTCTCAAGAACGAGAAAGAAGGTTAATTCACTTCTGAATTTTCGGTACAAAATAAAAAAGGCTATACTTTGATTCTGAATTATTTCCAAAGAAGAGAGAAAGTTCCACTTTATTTTTGAGTTCTCTCAAAGAAGTAAAGAAAAGTTCAAGTTCTCCTCTGAATATTTCCATAGAAGAGAAAAGTGTTAATGTTCAATTTTGAATTTTTTACAAAGAAGAGAAATAGTTCCAGTTCAATTCGGAATTTTCTAAACATGGAGAAAAAAAAGTTCAAGTTCTCTTCTGAATTTTCTCAGTGAAGAGAATGCAGTCTCACTTCTGTATTTTCGGGTAGAAGATGGAAAAATTTATGCTTCGATTCTCATTTTTTTCCAAAGAAGAGAGAAACTTCCATTTTTTTCCAAAGAAGAGAGAAACTTCCACTTTAAGTCTGAGTTTTCTCAAACAATTGAGGAAAAGTTCAAGTTCTCTTTTAAATTTCCATAGAAGAGAAAAATGTTAATGCTGAATTGTGGATTTTTTCCAATGAAGAGAAAGAATTTTAAACATTGGCTATGAATTTTCGGTAGAAGATAGAAAAAAGTTACTCTTCAGTTCTGAGCTTTCCTAAGAAGAGAGACAGTTCCACTTTAGTTCGGAATTTTCTCAACGAAGAAAAAAAAGCTCAAGTTCTCTTCCGAATTATCTCAAGGAAGAGAAAAAAGTTACATTTCCATTCCGATTTTTTCCAGAGAATAGGAATAGTTTCAGCTAAATTCTGAATTTTTTCACAGAAGCGAGGAAAAGTTCAAGTCCTCATCTGAATTTCCGTAGAAGAGAAAAATTATTCCAGGTTCCACTTTATTTCGGAATTTTCTCAAAGAAGAGGAAAAAGTTCAAGTTCTCTTCTGAATTTTCTCAAGGAAGAGAAAATAGTTACATTTCGATTCCAAATTTTTGCAGAGAACGGAAATAGTTCCGGTTCAATTATGAATTTTTTCAAAGAAGAAAAGTGAAGTCTCACTTCACTTCTGTTTTTTCTCAGTGAATAGAAAGAAGTATCGCTTCACTTCTGAATTTTCGGTAGAAGACGGAAAAAGTTATACTTCGACTCGGAATTTTTTCCGAAGAAGGGAAAAATTTATCCTTCAGTTATGAGTTTTCTTAAAGAAGAAAGAGTTCTAATTCTGTTCTGAATTTTTCAAAGAAAAAAAGTTCAAGTTCTCTTCTTGAGTTTTCCACGGAAATGAAAAAATGCTAAGGTTTGATACTGAATTTTTTCCAGAGAAGAAAACAAATGTTAAACTTTAATCCTGAAATAACCAAAGAAGAGAAAAAAAGTTGCACATTAGTTATTAGTTCCCAGAAAGATGAAAGAAGTTCCAGTTAAGTTCTGATTTTCAAAGAAGAGAAGAAAAGTTCAATTTCTGTTCTAAATTCTTATGGAGAAAAAAAATTGACAATTCAATTCTGAATTTTTTCAAAGAAGAGAAAAGATATACTCCGATTCTGTGATTCACCAACGAAGATAAGAAAAACGGTCCCGTTTCTGTTCTAAGTTTTTCAAAGAAGAAAAAAATTCAACTTTTCTTCTGAATTTTTCATTGGAAGTGAGAAAATGCTAAGGTTTGATTTTGAATTTTTTGAGAGAAGAGAAATATGTTAAACATCGACTCTGAATTTTCGGTAGAAGATAGAAAAAGTTACACTTCAGTTTTGAGTTTTCCTAAGAAGAGAGAAAGTTCCACTTTAGTTCAGAATTTTCTCAACGAAGATAAAAACGTTCAAGCTCTCTTCTGAATGTTCTCAAGGAAGAGAAAAAAAGTTACATTTCGATTCTGACTTTTTTCAGAAAATAGACATATTTCCAGTTCAATTCTGAATTTTTTCAAAAAAAGTGAGGAAAAGCTCAAGTTCTCTTCCAGATTTTCATAGAAGAGAAAAATATTAATGTTCAATAGTGAACTTTTTCCAATGAAGAGAAAAACATTGAACTTCAACTCCGAATTTTTAGAAGAAGGTAGAAAAAGTTAAAATTAGGTTATTAGTCTACCTAGGAAATGAAAATGTTCCCCTTTAGTTCGTAAGTTTTTCGACGAAGAGAAAAAAGTTCAAGTTGTCTTCTTAATTTTCTCAAGGAAGAGAAAAGTTACATTTTGATTCCAAATTTTTCCAGGGAATAGAAATAGTTACAGTTCAATTCCAAATTTTCTCAAAGAAGAAAAAGAAGTTTCACTTCACTTCTGAATTCTCGGTAGAAGATTGAAAAATTGATACTTCGAGTCTGAATTTTTTTCCAAAGACGGGGAAAAATTTAGCCCTCAGTTCTGAATTTTCTCAAAGAAGTGAAGAAAGAAAATAAAAAATGTTCTGTTCTGAATTTCCCAAAGAAGAAAAAAATTTCAAGCTCTCTTCTGAGTTTTTCCATGGAATAGAAATGTTAAACTTCTATTTTGATTTTTTTTTTCCAGAGAAGAGAAAAATGTTAAACTTTGATTCTGAATCTTCTCAAATAAGAAAAAAAGATCAAGTTTTGTTCTGGATTTTTCCGGAGAATTGAAAAGGTTACAGCATCATCAGAGAACCTTAATGCGTAGGTTTCACGCGCCTATCCATAAGAAACGTAGAATTTGTTGCTTTTTCGATGAAAATATGTAAAAATGGAAAATTCGATTTGGTAAGACTGGTGAATATGTACTAATAGTCAAACAACTTCACAATAGCGTGAAGATTCAGGGAGAAATATCTTAGAAAATCTTTGTTATTCACTATATCAGTGAAAATTCCTCGACAATTTTGCCTGTAATCTAAGTTTTGTATTCTATTGAAGCAATTTGGATTTTTGAAAAGGGGGAAACACTCTCAAAGGGTGTAAAAGATCTTGATAAAAGTTACAACATCAAAAACAGCACATCAAAGAACCTTAGTGTTGAGGTTTCCTTCGTCTTTCCACAAGAAATGTAGATTTTGTTACTTTTTCGATGAAAATATGCAAGAAATGGTAAATTCGATGTAGTAAGATTGGTGAATGTATGCTAATAGTCAAAAAACTTCAAAATTTCGTGAAGAGTCAGGGGGAAATCTTAGAAAATCTTGGTTATCCAATGTATCAGTGAAATAATCCTTGACAATTTTGCCTGTAATCCAAGTTTTGTATTCTATTAAAGAAAATTTGACTTTTGAAAAGGGAGAAGTACTTCCAAAGGCTGCAAGGGGTCTTGATAAAAGTTACAGCATCAAATATAGCTCAGTAAAGAACATCAGTGTTGAGGTTTCACGTACTGATCCACAAGAAATGTAGAATTCGTTGCTTTTTCAATAAAAACATGTAAAACGGAATAATGCCATGGTGGTGTGAATTGACATGGTGTATCAGTAGGTTGGCTTGCGAAAACTTAAATCAATGGGTTGAAGTATAATTTTTAACAAGAAATGTCTAAAAAGTATCTTGAAGGTGATGATGTGATGTCAAAGGGTGCCACTGAGCAGTAATAGTGTGGGATTGTAACCTAAATTGCTTGGAGTATCACAGTCTAGCAATGAAATGCCGAGTTCCACTGTTCAAGTAAAAAACAATGTTTAGTTAAGATTCATGAGCTTATTTTAGGTGGGAAAAGGTTGAAAATGTTCTAGGAGGGTGAAGAGGGGTGGTGCCAGTGGATGACGGAGGAGAAGATGTATAATGCCACAGTGGTGTAGAGTGTTTTGGAGGTTATTATGATAAGCTTGGCTTGCAAAAAACTTGAATCCACGGATTGAAGCATAATTTTTAACAAGAAATGTCTGAAAAATGTCTTGAAGGTAATGAGGTGATTTCAGAGTTTGCCTTAGAGCAGTAATACTGTGGCATTGTTGCATTAATTGTTTGAAGTATCTAATTCTAGAAATGAAATGCTGAGTTCCGCTGTTCAAGAAAAACAGTGTTTAATTTAGATTCTCGAGCTTATTTTTGGAATCAGTAGGTTGAATATGTCCTAGGGGGTGATGAGGGGTACTGCCAGGTCGATGGAGGAGGGGGGTGTGATGCCACGGTGGTGTGGAGAGTTTTGGAGGTTATTATGATAAGCTTGGCTTGCAAAGCTTGAATCACGGGATTGAAGCATAATATTTGGCACGAAATGTCTGCAAAATGTCTTGAAGGTGATTATGTGATGTCAGAGGTTGCCATAGAGCAGTAATATTGTGGCATTGTGACATGATTTGCTTGGAGTATCACACTCTAGCAAAGAAATGCTGAGTTCCGCTGTTCAGGTAAAAACAGTGTTTAATCTAGATTCATGAGCTTATTTTCACAATGAGAAGGTTAAAAATGTCAAAGGGGTGTGAGGTGGGATGGTGCTAGGTGGAAGATGGAGGGGGAGGTGTGTAATGCCAAGGTGGTGTGGAGTGTTTTAGAGGCTATTATGATAAGCTTGGCTTGCAAAAACGTGAATCGCTGGATTGAAGCATAAATTTTAACAAAAAATGTCTGAAAAATGTCCTGGAGGGGATGATGCGATGGCAGAGGGTGCCACAGAGAAGTAATAGTTTGGGATTGTGGTATGAATTGCTTGGACTATCACTCTCTAGCAATGAAATGCCAAGTTCTGTTGTTCAAGAAAAACAGTGTTTAATTTAGATTCACGTGCTATTTTCGGAATGAGAAGGTTGAAATAGGGGGTGATGAGGGGTGGTGCCACGAGGATGACGGAGGAGCAGGTGTGTAATGCTATGGTGGTGTGGAGCGTTTTGGAGGTTATTATGATAAGCTTTTTGTGCAATAAGTTGAATCATCGGATTGAAGCATAATTTTTAACATGAAATGTCTGAAAATTTTCTTGGAGGTGGAGGTGATGATATGATGTCAGAGGGACAGTCATATAATGTCGCTTTGGTGTGTATTGCTTGGAGTATTATGTTCTACAGTTTAAAAGTTAAGGTGGAGGCGTTTAAAGAATTTTTACCGTGGGGGTGGGCTAAAAATCTAACTTGCACTCAAAGAAACGCTTTCTTTTCGCTAACGACTCTTAGAAATACCTCAGTAGTGCTAGTAGAAAGAGGGTAACCAGCCCTACTAGTACAAGATCATGACCTCCAATGATCTAGCATATATTGCTAGATCATTTATTTATATTAGATCATATTATAGATCATATTTTACAGATCATATTGCTAGATTTGCTATTTATATTGGGATAACAAGGTGACATCATCAGATAAGGAAATTCCACATCGTGAACATTCTTATCAGAGATTTGGAAATACTGACGGGACAAGATATCTGATTGACACAATTTCTCAATGAGACATGATATATTTGGAAGGATTCATAGGAATTTACAATGTATCTGTGCACAGTTGCAAGAACATAGGAAACGTCAGAGATCAACTGACATTTTAGGGGATTTGAAAGTAGAAACGAAAAAGGTAAGGCATCTCAGGGAATGCTAACTCTATTAAGAGATACACACTATATTTTATTTTCGTGGTCCTCGACTGTGTGTTGTATAGTACACAAGTACCATTTGAACAGTGTTGTCAATAAAAAATATGCTCTAATATTATAGTATACTAAAAAATGGATACTAATAGGGATGCAGATGCCAAGAAAGAAATTTTAATAAAGAATTTCAGATCAATCCATAGAAATCCTTAGAAATCAAATAGTGAGATAATTATAGATCTGAAGCATCAAGGACCGCAATCATCAATAACCCCTACCACCAAAGAAGTCAACCTCCAAAGGTCCACTACCCCAACCACCAGGGGCCCCCTCCGCCTCCCTCCCTCGAAAGCGATTGGAGGGCAACTAATTCCCCCCCTTCTCACGCTCACCTTTTCCCCAAACACATCCAATCAAAATTTTGAGGCAAGAGTTTTAAGTTATGCCCTGGGGGCATATAAGATTTTTGTAGAACACGTTGTCGTAGAAACTTTAAAAAGGGCTCATTCGATTGGAATTGAAATGGCTAGTGCTCTTTTTAATAGCCGAAATTGATTGGAAGGCAACTAACACCCCTTCCACGTCCACTATTTCCCCAAACACATCCAATCAAAATTTTTAGATAGCCATTTTATTTCATGCAGCTTAAAGTTCAGGAAATTATACCTTTGAGCAGGAAACTCCCCCCACAGTCTTCTGGGCAAGGGTTATAATTTATGCCCTGGGGGCGTATAAGTTTTTATTGAAATCTTTGTCGTAGAAACTTGAAAAAGGGAACTAAGCAGTCCTTGGGCCCCTCCTCCATCTTTTTAAATACTTTTTTTTGCGCGCTTGAAACACAGAAATTAACAAACAGAAAATGTTTTTCAGCTGAAGCAGAGAACAAGTTTAAAACTTAAATAAGTATAATTACTCTCTATTTTTAAAAACTTCTGGCTGTTTTCCAAATCATACCCGGACCTATCCATGATATAATTCGAGGCTTTTACCAAGGACATTAAATCTCGTCCACACTTTTACCAAGGACATTAAATCACGTCCAGGCTTTTACCAAGGACATTGAATCTCGTCCAGGCTTTTACCAAGGACATTAAATCTCATCCAGGCTTTTATCAAGTGTATTAAATCTCCATCCCAGGTTTTTGCCAAGAACATCAAATCTCCATCCCAGGTTTTTGTCAAGAACATTAAATATCGTCCAGGTTTTTACCAAGGACATTAAATCTCGTCCAGACTTTTACCAAGGACATTAAATCTCCTTCCCAGGATTTTACCAAGGACATTAAATCTCGTACAGGCTTTTACCAAGGACGTTAAATCTCGTCCAGACTTATACCAAGGACTTTAAATCTCGCCCTGGTTTTTACCAAGGACATTAAATCTCGTCCAGGCTTTTACCAAGGACATTAAATATCCTTCCCAGGCTTTTACCAAGGACATTAAATCGCGTCCAGGCTTTTACCAAGGACATTAAATCTCGTCCAGACTTTTAACACGGACACTAAATCTCGTTCAGGCTTTTAGCAAGGACATTAAATCTCGTCCAGGCTTTTACCAAGGACATTAAATCTCATCCAGGCTTTTACCAAGGACATTAAATCTCGTCCTTCCTTCTAAACTAACTACAATAGCAGCATTTTACCCTATACTATTAGTATTTTCAAGGGTTTTGATAGCCTTAATGGAGCATTCTCCTTCTAAACCAGCTAAAATAGCAACATTTTACCCTATATTATTAGTATTTTCAAGGGTTTTTGGTAGTCTTAATGGAGCATTTTCCTTCTAAACTAGCTACAATAGCAACATTTTACCCTATATTATTAGTATTTTCAAGGGTTTTTGGTAGCCTTGATGGAGCATTTTCCTTCTAAACTAGCTGCAATAGCAATATTTTATCCTATATTGTTATTATTTTTAAGGGATTTTGATAGCCTTGATAGATCATTCTCCGTCTAAACGAGCTACAATAGCAACGTTTTACCCTATATTCTTAGTATTCACAACGGTTTTTTGGTAGCCTTGATGGAGCATTTTCCTTCTAAACTAGCTACAATAGCAACTTTTATCCTATATGTTAGTATTTTCAAGGGTTTTGATAGCCTTGATGTAGCATTCTCGTTCTAAACTAGCTACAATAGCAACATTTTACCCTATACTATTAGTGTTTTCAAGGGTTTTTTGGTAGCCTCGATGGAGCATTCTCCTTCTAAACCAGCTACAATAGCAACATTAGTAGAGATGCTCGTCTGGATTTGCTTACGCCCACGTACCAAACAGGTTTCTGGTAGGTATAATCTGGTTAGGTGGGTATAATCTGGTTTGGTTCAAGTTTTTCTGACACAATTTACCGGATTTCTAATTCATGGTATACATGTCTTTTTTGGGGTAAATCCGTGTCAGAAAAACCGGTGTGTCTTGTTTAGCTGCCGATATATATATATCAATTATTTTTTTGTATATATTGAGGTTTCAGATTATAATTTTCTACAGTTTGAATAGTTCATTCAACTTATCAGTATAGGTATTTTGCGATCATTTACATAGATATGGAATATTCTAAGCAGCTTCTGGTGAGTAAAATTTTCTCATTATTATAATAAAAAGAAATTGTCTCGCCATTAAGTTAAGGAAGAAATTCCTTCCTTACACTTTTGTTTTTTTTCACCATGTTGTTACCTCTTTTAAAAAGCTTCCTTCTTTTAAATATTAAACAGTCCATGTGTTTCAATTTTAGTAAATATTCAAAAAGAGAGAGGCAGATTCACTTTGATTTTGGCTCATTATATATGAAAAATTAAAATAGAATTTGCATATTAGTTTCGGCAGATATGAAAGGTCGCCCCTCTCCTCAATATCTTGCTCTTTACGCTAAAGCTGTTAGCGCTTTCAAAAAAGCTTCCTATTCTAATTAAAAAGTCCCTGTTTTTTTTCCATCAAATTTCGGTAAATATTCAAAAACAGGGTCAGTCAGTTTCATCCTTTCCACCTGAAAAAATGTGTTAAGTTTGAATTTTGTTCAAATCACGAACTCTTGAATCGCAAAGGCCGGTTAATTAGAATAGATACCTCTTTTGAAAGTGCTAAAAAAAAAAAAAAAAAAATAAGCGTATAGGGTGAGATATAGGCTAGAGGGTGAATTCCTTATATAATTAATAATTTTTTAGTTTAGGCTATGTCCAGTAATCCTTTTCTTCCTTTTTTTTTCTGTGATTTTAAGTATTTCGTAATTTAGGTATATAACTTTTAAAAACTTTGCATATAATTGTCAACTTTTTTTTTGTGTTTGATACTATGGAATTGAGGGTCCAATGCCCTCCGTTAATATCCTGAATAAGTAAGAATTGAGCTAGCTAATTAAATTTTGTCATTTTTTTATTTCAAATTTTGGAGGTTTAGTACCATGATATTCATATGTACGCGAAGGAACATTTGAGCAGAAAAATATTGATTTGTAAAAAGTAGCAGGCATTTTAAAGCACTAATAGATTGAGCGCTACAAGTTTCAGAATCGACCTTATAGCTCAAATTATTTCACGGGAAGAGGATTTGAAAATCCCCCTTCCCTTCAAACTCAAAATTTTCCAAAACTCTACTTAAGAAGCTTTTTTAAATATCTGTAAAGCTTTAAGACATAGAGCACTACAAACATCAGAATTGACTTTATAGGTCAAAGTATATTATGGGGAGATGTTTTGAAATCACCCTTCCCTCCTTCCCTTCCCTCCAAACTCAAAATTTTCAAAAATTTTATTCTAAAAGCTTTTTAAATATTTCTAAAGTGCTACAAACATCAGAATAAACTTTAGAGGGCAATTTATCTGTAAACGAGGGCTTATTACTAAATTTTTTCTTCTTTTTTAAGGATATTGAGGTGGATTCTTGCATTCACCCTCCCTCCGAAAAGAGACCAAGGTAAAGGTAAAGGTAAAGGATGCGGCACTAGACCCTTAAGGTCCAAACCGGCGGTGCTGATCTCCGTTTCGTGGCCCTTCAGCCAGGAAGTGCAATGGGGGGCTGGGGGCCAACCAACCTATGCTTTCGCAAATCCTTCCTGTTTTACCTTCCCCAGATTTCTCCAGGTACCCATTTAGAGCTGGGTTGACTCTGGCTAAGCTTACAGGGTCACGCCACTGACCCGCGTCCCAAACTAAGAACGGTCACGTTCACGGTCACTTTGTAACGAGCTAACTGCAACTTCTATGGTAAGCACCATTTATCAGATAGCTTTCAACTTTATAGCGTACTCACAATTTCGTTTTACAAATTCCCTTTTTAAACAAGTTGCTGATAATTTAACTTTTACATTCGACTCAGAGATGGCGTTCATGTACTAAAGTTAAGAAAAAAACCGGGTCAGCACGCGCCTCTTAGCCTAATCAAATGCAGATTCCTCCGTGTATTCTTCAATGAAATAAGGAACTTCTCGTGAAATTTTTTGTCCATATTTCATTTGAAGTCTTAGTTTAAGCAACATTAAACGATCATCGTTTGTTCGGCTAACAATTTATAATCAGCTACTTGTATGCGCGTGTGTGTTTTTACTAAAGGGGGTAATTATTGAAGAAAAAAAGCGTGTGTAGGGGTGGGGTAAAAAAAAAGGGGGGGGGGGTAGATTTGTAGGAAAAGGAGTATGCTTCTTGTCTGACCGCTATTTCTTATTGATGGCTAGATTTGTAGGAAAAAGATTCAAGTTCTTTTTTTTTAATGGAGTAGTGAGACAAATTTTTGGATGACTTTTTTTTTTATTTTATTGATATTAGTCAAACGTTGCGATGTTTTTGTATGTGTGTGTGTGTGTGTGTGTGTGTGTGTGTGTGTGTGCGCGCCGTCTCTGTACGTGTGTCTTCTCTCTGTGTGTGTATCGTCTCTGTGTGTGTGAGCGTGTGCGCGTGTGCGTGTGTGTGAGCGTGAGCGTGTGTGTGTGTATGTGTGCGCATGCGTGTGTGTGTGTGTCAGTGTGTATGTGTGTGTGTATGTGAACCTTATACTTCTATAGAGGCCCTAGGAATTCCCATACTATTTGCTTAATGCTCTACACCTTTTCAAAGAGAGTCAGTACTCCCTCACACCAATGTTCCTTGGTACCGCCCTTGAGTTTTTGTATAAAATGCTCATGCGTTACATTTAAATTTTCATGATGTTCTAACATACCATGGATAGCATATTTGATATTATTGTCTTTGAAGCTATGGATACATCGATTTATAATGTGAGTTCAGTTTACTAAATTGTCTTAATTTATTTCCAAATAAAATCATTTTACCACCCCACTAGTAAATTCAAATTCAGGGCATATCCCCCCCCCCAACAATACAAACTCTACAATATGATGATTATAGTCGATAGAAAACGTAAAATACGCTCTTTTTTACATTATGTAAACCCCATCTTCCCTCCCTCCTCAGTTGACGAGTTTAATTCATTAGAAATAGTTCTTTCGTTCAAAAATGTCATTTTCCCGTTCATGCTTTTAAAATGTGCTTTCGTTGCAATCTAGATTAAAACCATGTGTGTTTAACCTTTTTACAAAAGGGGACGG
>NC_142811.1:51470439-51523752 GCF_049724085.1 Artemia sp. Qi Xiang Cuo
GGTATAGATCACTGGAGCAGATGATAGGGAACTCGTATAGCAGACAGCATGTTTGTTAGTGTAAAGATATAGAGAGGGACATCAGCTTTCTTCCAATTACTTTTTTCAAACCATTTTGAAGAGCGGGGTACTTTACAAATACTTGCAAGGTTTATATTAAGCGTAAGAGTAAGTTAAATAGGGACATGGTCTAAGTCTTGTTCTTCAGCATGTCATTCCCATTCGGTGCCAATTTGTACGGTCTTCAAGGTCTTTTTTGTAATCCTCGTAAATCTTTTCTTTATGACCTTTTGTTTGCCCCTATGTCTTTTTCATAGCCTTTACTCTTCTTCTTCCTTGGTGCTCCTTCCATTCCCATTCGGTGCCCATTTTTACGGTCTTCAATGGCTTTTTTTTAATCCTCGTAAATCTTTTCTTTATGACCTTTTGTTTGCCCCTATAACTTTTTCATAGCCTTTACTCTTCTTCTTCCTTGGTGCTCCTTCCATTCCCATTCGGTGCTAATTTGTACGGTCTTCAAGGTCTTTTTTTAATCCTCGTAAATCTTTTCTTTATGAGCTTTTGTTTGCCCCGCATTTGGTCTTTACTATGGCAGGAGATATTGTTTCAAATGTGGCAAAGGAAATTTTTGGCAATGTTTAAAATACTTGACCCTTATCCTCTGTATTTTATTTGATTTTAAAAATTATGTCTCTTTAATAGCCTTTACTCTTCTTCGTACATATAAATTTACGAAGTCCCTGGGATCAATTTATCCTTGCCATAACGTAAGTACCATATAAAAAAAAAACTTGGGCACTCTAAATGTTTTATTAGTTACCAGCTTTTTTTTCGATCTGAGTGCAATGCTTGCATTTTAAAACAAATATTTAGGTAAATAATATCTTTCATAAATGCACAAAAATTTTTGTATCGCAATTAAACCGCTAAACAAAAAAACTAAATTTTTTTTTTATTTATTTTTTGTTTGTCTTTTGGAAATAATTATAATCTTTTTTTTGTAAATATTTAATGTTTTTTTTTTTTTGTTTTAGATTCAAACCTTTAGCTGTAAGTTTATTTGAATTTAGCCGGGCGCAATAACAATAATATCCCTTAACAATATTGCTAAGACCGCTCCATAGTCTAATAATTTGCTTGAAAAACTGCTTTATTGTAACTTTATTTTAATGCAACATTGTCATCAAAGAAGTTAATAATTTGTTTGAGGTTTATTCAGCCACAATGATACAAGGGTGATTGTAAAATTAAAATAAAAGCAGGTTTTTAATATAGATATTGTCTCTACTAGAATTGAAAGTAGAGTGCAACCGATGAATTTTTCTTAAAGCCTTCTTGGCCATATAAAGCCCTTTGCTTGAAAGACGGATGAAAACTGGAAATCAATTACGCTGAACAAAATGGCTATCTCAAAATTTTGATTGGATGTGTTTGGGAGAATGATGGGTGTGGGGGGGGGGGGCTAGTTGCCCTCCAATCACTTTCAACTATTAAAAAGGGCACTAGTCACTCCTATTTTCAATTGAATGAGCCCTTTTCGAAGTTTCTACGACAACTCTTTTGATACAAAGTGCCCGGGTGGAAAAAAAACACATTGTGCCCACATCGTTCTTTACTTAGGCAGCGCTAGCGCGCTGCCTATGATAAATAGCTCCTTTGAAAGTACTAAAAAAAAACTTTAGCGTAAAGAGTGAGGTATTGACGAGGGGGCGAACCCCCGAATATACGTAATAATTTCTGTTTGTTTTAAGTTTTATTGCTGCTCCTTACTTTCAGTTAAAAAAAAAACTTGTTTTTTTACTTAATTTCTGATCGTTTTTTTAAATAATGCATAGAAAATTCCCTTCCCTCATAAAAAATTCCTCCATGGAAAGATCCTCCCCCGTAACCCCCTCCGCACGACCAGAAAAAATTTCTCCTATAAATGTCCTGTATACTTCGCAATAACCTATACTGTATGTAAACAATGGGCAAAGTTCACAGCTTGCAGCCCTTCCCCCGGGGACTTTGGGGATTAAGTCATCCTCAAAGACAAAGTTATTCGATTTTTCGACTATGCTGGAAAAAATGGCTATATCATATTTTGATCGATTGACTTTGAGAATAAAATGAGTTTGGGAGGGGGCCTAGCTGCCGTCCAATCTCTTTGAAAATAAGGTTACTCAAAAAAGGGCCCTAGCACTTCTAATTTCCGTTGGAATGAGCCTTATCACGATATTCTAGGGTTACTGGGTCGATACAATTACCCCTTAAAAAAAAACCCAAATAAACACATCCGTGATCTTTCTTCTGGCAAAAATGCAAAGTTCCACATTTTTGAAGATAGGAGCTTGAAACTTCTGCAGCAGTGTTGCTCTGATACGCTAAATCTGATGGTGTGATTTTCATTAAGATTCTATGACCCCTTTTTTCGAAAATTAATTTCAAAAAAAAATTTCCGCAAAATATGTTTTTCAAAGAAAAGCAAACAACTCTATTAAACCAAAAATCAGCAAAAATAAAATCAAATAATCTACCAAGCGTGAAACTACCACAAATCAGCATCGATAAATAAATGATACCCAAAACGAGCAGAAATTACAATAAATAACCGAGTCAAACTCAAAACGAACAGAAATTAACATAATTTGGGCTCAAAACCCCTATGCCTTCGCAAGGCCAGATTCATAATTTCCACTTTACTAAAAAAATATAAATGTTTTTACTTTTATAACTTTAATCAATTAAATAATATTAACATTTTGATTACTAAATATCAGTATAGCCTATGTATATTAAACTGACAATGCACATTCATTCGTAATTTTTTTCAGTAAAGTGCAAACTATGTTCTGGCCTTGGGAAAAAGAAAATAATTATTTTCAGGGAAAAAGAAAATAATTCTTTAAATGTTTTCGTTTTTCTTAAGACTTTATTGTTTGGCCTGGTATTTGTCTGCTGGAGAAAAATTTTCCGCAATTTTTAACAGCATACAGCCTTTTAAAAATCTGGACACAAATAGTAGCGTTTAATTTAGTTTCATACCTCCTCTATTTGACCTGAAATAGAAAACTTGATGCCATTCGCATAAAAATCTGTTTGCTTTCTTTGATAGCTTGGATACACTTACGCTTAGACCCCGAAGCCGCGCCGAAAAGTCGGCGGCGCGCCGCCGAAAAAAAACGACGGTGCGCCGCCGAGCTTGCGTAAGCGCACTGACGTCGCCGCTGATTCTATCGGCGGCGGCGTCACTAATACGCCGCCGTGTTTTTTGTTTTTTGTCTCTTTTTTTGTTATCGATATCGACCTCCGGGCTTCAACCCTCAACCCGGCTAATACGTTTCTTAAAAATAAATACTGTCATCTTGGGCTCACCATGTATATCGGTTAATAGGAAGGAGAAGAAGAAATTTTTCTTGAAACAAAAATTCTACCTTCCACTTTAAAATTCTGTTCATTTTTCTTTCTGATTTTTCGGATGAAAAGAGGTAGTTAAAAGAGCATTAGGCAATTCAGGATGTTGTCAGAGGCAGCGCAATCGAGCTGTCTAAGTAAAGAAAAATGTTGGCACAATTTATTATGTTTTTTTTTCCGTACCAGGGCAATTCGTATCGAAGGAGTTGTCGTAGAAACTTCAAAAAGGGCTCATTCGATTGGAAATTGGAATAACTAGTGCCCATTTTAATAGTCGAAAGTTATTGGAAGGCAGCTAACACCCCTTCCACGCCCACCGTTTCCCCAAACACATCCAATCCAAATTTTAAGATAGCCATTTTGTTCAGAGTAACTGATTTCCAGAGAGAAAATATGTTTTTTGAGGAGGGTACTACCCACAACCCATAGGGCAAGGGTTTTGTAGTTATGCCCTGGAGGTATATAAGAACGATGTTGGCACAATGTATTATTTGTTATTTTTTCCTTTAGACCAGGGCACTTCATATCGAAGAAGTTGTCGTAGAAACTTCGAAAAGGGCTCATTCAATTAGAGATTGGAGTGGCTTGTGCCCTTCTTAGTAGTCGAAAGTGACTGGAAGGCAACTAACACCCCTTCCACGCCAACATTTCCCGAAAAACATCCAACAAAAATTTTGAGATAGCCATTTTTTTAACATAGTTAAAAGTCTTGGAAATTATGTCTTAGAGGATGACAACCACCCTCACAGCCCTTAGGGTAAGGGTTGTAATTTATGCCCTGGGGGCATATAAGGTGTTTATAGAAAGCGTTGTCGGAGAAACTCAAAAAGGGATCATTAGTTTGGAAATCAAAAAGCCTAGTGCCCTTTTTAATAATCGAAAGTGATTGGAAGGCTTGACATTTTTATAGTAGAGATCGATGTGGGTATAATGTATCATTTTTTTGTTGTTGTTTTTGTTTAGACCAGGGCACTTCGTATCGAAGGAGTCGTTGTAGGAACTTCGAACAGGGCTAATTTGATTGAAAATAATAAGGACTAATGCCATATTCAATATTTAAAAGTTATTGGAGGTAAACTAATCCCCCTCTCGAGCCCACCCTCTTATCTCCCCTTTTGTTGTAAAAGTTAATGTTGCCTTAAGATTAAATTAAAATGCACTATTTTTGTGCTAATTCCCAATCAGGCATCTCAGCAGTATCCCGAGAACGACTGAGGGTATTATGTTCAAACTTTCAGGGCTTCTTCTGCTCTTAAAATTTGACCAAATCAAAATAGCGTAAGTGTGTCCAAGCTATCAAAGAAAGTAAACAAATTTTTTTGCGAATGTTATCAAGTTTTCCATTTCAGGTCAACTAGAGGAGGTATGAAACTAAATTAAACACTACTATTTGTGTCCAGATTTTTATAAGCGTCTATGTTGTTAAATTTTGCTGAAAATTGTTTTCCAGCATACAAATAGCAAGCCAAACTATAAATTCTTAAAAAAACGAAAAGATTTGAACTATGATTTTCTTTTTCCCTGAAAAGACTATGTCAATATAAAACGAACAGAAATTAATAAAAAAAACTTTTTCCAAAAAATCAGTTTTTTCAAAGAAAAGTAAAGAACTTCATTAAACCAAAAATGAACAAAATTAAAATCTAATAATCTACCAAGCGTGATATTACTACAAATCAGCATTGATAAATAAATGAAACCCAAAACGAACAGAAATTACAATAAATAACCGAGTCAAACTCAAAACGAGCAGAAATTAACATAAGTTGGGCTCAAAACTCCTATGCCTTCCCAAGGCCAGAACATAATTTGTACTTTACTGATAAAAATACAAATGGATGTGTATTGTCAGTTTAATATACATATGCTGATATTTAGTAACCAAAATGTTAATATTATTTTATTTATTAAAGTTATAAAAGTAAAAACATTTATATTTTTTCAGTAAAGTGAAAATAATGTTCTGGCCTTGGGAAGGCATAGGGGTATTGAGCCCAACTTATGTTAATTTCTGCTCATTTTGAGTTTGACTCAGTTATTTATTGTTATTTTTGTTCATTTTGGGTTTCATTTATTTATCGATGCTGATTTGCGGTAGTTTCCCGCTTGGTAGATTATCTAGAGCTAGTATAGAAATATATGTATAGAAATGAATTACATTTTTTTTTTTTTTGCACAGTTAGCAGAGCACACTGAAGTTGAAGTAGCCTTAAAATTTGACTTGAAACGTTATAACTTGACCACTTCTTTCAGAAAAGAATTTAGGAGGGTTATTCCGTGTTGATAAGAAAAGAGGGTAAAGGTACAGTTTAGTTCCTCCTGTAGTGTAGGGGCAGGAGCCTTATGGTGAAGGTGCAGGTTTGTTCTCCCTTATAAAACAACTTATTTCAGCAGATACAAAGAAGAAGCCCATTTGCGGCATTCTGTGGGACCCCAAGGTCCAATACTAGTATCAGATCCCGCAAGTGGCAGTTTACGCTCGTCAAGTTCTGGCTGTACCGGCCAAATGTGCCCCAGCTAAACGGCTTTTTAGCACGACAGGACTGATAGTGACTGCAAAAAGATCAATGGATCCAGGCAGAGTGAACAAACTCACTTTTGTTACATCAATTGTAACTGAAGTGATGTAACCGCTGATTTAAAAATTGTTGGTGTCGTTAAGCCATGGTATCTGATTTGTATACAGTGTTTTTGTCGATGTTGCTAATTTTTTTTTTTTCACTTCCTTTTCGTATATATTTGATGAACAGGAGATGTTTGAACTTGAAACTTTGAAAGTTATACACACATTAGCCCAAATCATTAACAAAAAGAAAATAAATAAACACGGGATTTTATAGGAACAATGCGATGTTAAACATAAACACAACATAGGTTTCCCTGGGTCTAGTGGCTAAAAATGAGAATTCTACTTGGTCTGATCGACAGTAGAACCCTATCAGAAGGTCCGGTACGAACACCGTGCTGCCATCTACAATTTAGTTTAATGCTGACGGGACATAATTTATTCAAGGATTATCGATCGAGTCTAATGGGGGTCAAGGTCAATCGATCTGTTGTTGTTGTTGTTTGGCCACGTGTAATGGCATGAGGGGTGATTTACATAATCGATGGTGGAATTATTGATTCACGAGCGTGGGGAATTATGAAACAATAAGGGCATGGAATCCCTAGGGAGAATGATTACGTAATGGGGTCAATGACCTCTTTTTCCAAGGTCGATTTATTTGATGTTTCTATGTGTAATAACTCCGGAACGAAGGTTGCACATGCGCATTGAATTCTAACGGGAGCAATGTTATTGATCTAGGACTCGAGGGGGAAGTGAATTTCCGAGAAATTGATTGCGTAATCGATCGCGAATGTCATGGTGTCCAGAAATAGTATTTGTTGTTGTTGCTCTCGCCAAATAATATGAGTTTCCCGGAATTTGGAACACCTGTGCTGTCGACCTCAATTCACCTATCGTGAATCAATAATTCCCCTTAGAAACAACAAATTAATTCCCCTTTCTTGACAGATCAATCAATCAATGACATCATCTGTCAGACTTAAAAAATTTTCGCCCTAGAAACATTTCTCCAGGAATAGATTCAAATCATTAATGTCTTTGCCTCGGGAACAACTCTTTTGGTCGAACTCCAAAGGATATTAATAACCAAAGGCCATGGAAACAATTAGGCAAGAAACATCTTAGCGATGAATTGTTTTAGCGCGCGGAAAGGTTTCCTATTAATTTGAAATGCGTTAGCGCAGAGATGCCAATAACAAAGGAACATGCTGAATTTGCGTTTAGGGATAATTTGGGCGAAACCGTTTTAGACATTTTAGGGAATTATTTCGGCGAAACAGATAGAGACATTTTAAAAGAAGATTTTTGAAGAGATTTTAGAAGAGAATTTGAGTGTGGTCGTTATAATACACAAGTTTCATTTGAACAGTGTTGTGAGGTCCTCTAACCCAACCCCAAAGGGTTCCAATCCTCCTACCCCAACCCCGAAGGAAGCCCCCGGTCCTCAAAGGCCCCCCAAGCTCCCAAAGGGCCACCGGCGCCCCCAAAGGCCCACCCAGACCCCCAAAGGCCCTCCCCCGGTCCCCAAAGGTCCATCGAGCTCCCAAAGGACCAACGGGGTCCCAAAGGCCCTTCACCGGTTCCCAAATGTCCCCCTGGCTCCCAACTGCCCCTCCCGGACCCCCAAAGGCCCTCCCTGTGCCCCAAAGGCCCTCCCAGTGCCCCAAAGGCCCACCCCCGGCCCCCAAAAGTCCCCCGGACCAGAGAAGCGCCGCCGGGATGCGCCATGGGCCAGGAAAGTGCCACAGGATGTGCCGCAGGGTTGCGCCGTGGGTCAGGATTGCGCCGCAGGGGATGCGCCACAGGGAGGCGCCGCAGGAAAGCGCCGCTGGATGCGCCGCAGAGATGCGCCGCAAAAAAAAAAGTAAACTAAAAAGTAAAAATTTCGAAATGTTATCCCCCAAACGCCCTCCTCAGACCCCCAAAGGCCCTCCACTGGTCCTCAAAGGTCCCCCGGGCTCCCAAAGGACCAAACGGCCCCCAAGGGTCCCCCGGACCCCCAAAGGTCCTCCCCGGTCTCCAAAGGTCCACCGGGCTCCCAAAGGGCCCTCCCCGGTCCCCAAAGGTCCCCCGGGCTCCCAAAAGACCACTCAATCCTCAAGGGCCCCCGAATCCCCAAACGCCCTCCCTGGGCCCCAAAGGTCCTCCCCCAGTCCCCATACATGCACACAAAAACTTACACACACACAAAAACTTACACACACACACAAAAACTTACACACACACACGAAAACTTACACACACACACGATAACTTACACACACACGCCAAAACTTACACACACAAAAACTTACACACACACACACACACACAAAAACTTGCAAGAGTTGGAATATTTCAGTAGTGCTTGGTTGTGGTTTACCTTGTCACAGTTAGATTTTCTTGATTTTTCAAAGTTCATTTTGAATTTCTTTCGCTGAAATGCAAGAGTTGGAATATTTCAGTAGTGTTTTGTTATGGTTTACATTTTCACAGTTTCATTATCTTTATAATTCATAGTTAATTTGAATTTATTTAGATTTAATTAACTAGATTTTAGATTTATGAATTTAGTTGTAGTTTATTAAATTTTCACCGTTTAATTTTATTTATTATTAAAATTTAATTTTGAATTTCTTTCGTTGAAAAGCAAGAGTTGGAATATTTCAGTAGTGTTTGGTTGTGGTTTACCTTGTCACAGTTACATTTCTTGATTTTTCAAAGTTCATTTGAATTTCTTTTGTTGAAATGCAAGAGTTGGAATATTTCAGCAGCGTTCGGTTGTGGTTTAACTTGTCACAGTTACATTTTCTTGATTTTTCAAAGTTCATTATGAATTTCTTTAATTGAAATGCAAGAGTTGGAATATTTCAGTAGTGTTTGGTTGTGGTTTACCTTGTCACAGTTAAATTTTCTTGATTTTTCAAAGTTCATTTTGAATTTCTTTCGTTGAAATGCAAGAGTTGGAATATTTCAGTAGTGTTTGGTCGTGGTTTACCTTGTCACAGTTACATTTTCTTGATTTTTCAAAGTTCATTTTGAATTTCTTTTGTTGAAATGCAAGAGTTGGAATATTTCAGTAGCGTTAAGTTGTGGTTTACCTTGTCAAAGTTACATTTTCTTGATTTTTCAAAGATCATTTTGAATTTCATTTGTTGAAATGCAAGAGTTGGAATATTTCAGTAGTGTTTGGTTGTGGTTTACCTTGTCACAGTTACATTTTCCTGATTCTTCAAAGTTCATTTGAATTTCTTTAAGTGAAATGCAAGAGTTGGACTATTTCAGTAGTGTTTGATTGTGGTTTACCTTGTCACAGTTAAATTTTCTTGATTTTTCAAAGTTCATTTTGAATTTCCTTAGTTGAAATGCAAGAGTTGGAATATTTCAGTAGTGTTTGGTTGTGGTTTACCTTGTCACAGTTACATTTTCTTGATTTTTCAAAGTTCATTTGAATTTCTTTTGTTCAAATGCAAGAGTTGGACTATTTCAGTAGCGTTCGGTTGTGGTTTACCTTGTCAAAGTTACATTTTCTTGATTTTTCAAAGTTCATTTTGAATTTCCTTTGTTGAAATGCAAGAGTTGGAATATTTCAATAGTGTTTGGTTGTGGTTTACCTTGTCACAGTTACATTTTCTTGATTTTTTAAAGTTCATTTGAATTTCTTTCCTTGAAATGC
The DNA here is from genome assembly GCF_049724085.1 of Artemia sp. Qi Xiang Cuo. Lineage (NCBI taxonomy): Eukaryota > Metazoa > Arthropoda > Branchiopoda > Anostraca > Artemiidae > Artemia > Artemia sp. Qi Xiang Cuo. The sequence goes on from NC_142811.1 coordinate 51,480,060, forward strand.
AAGAGTTGGAATATTTCAGTAGTGTTTGGTTGTGGTTTACCTTGTCACAGTTAAATTTTCATGATTTTTCAAAGTTCATTTTGAATTTACTTCGTTGAAATGCAAGAGTTGGAATATTTCAGTAATGTTTTGTCTTGGTTTACATTGTCACATTTACATTTTCTTGATTTTTCAAAGTTCATTTTGAATTTCTTTCGTTGAAATGCAAGAGTTGGACTATTTCAGTAGTGTTTGCTTATGGTTTACCTTGTCACAGTTACATTTTCATGATTTTTCAAAGCTCATTTTGAATTTCTTTAGTTGAAATGCAAGAGTTGAACTATTTCAGTGGTGTTTGGTTTTGGTTTACCTTGTCACAGTTACATTTTCATGATATTTCAAAGTTCATTTTGAATTTATTTCGTTGAAATGAAAGAGTTGGAATATTTCAGTGGTGTTTGGTTATGATTTACCTTGTCACAGTTACATTTTCCTGATTTTTCAAAGTTCATTTTGAATTTCTTTCGTTGAAGTGCAAGAGTTGGAATATTTCAGTAGTGTTTGGTTGTGGTTTACATTGTCACAGTTAAATTTTCTTGATTTTTCAAAGTTTATTTTGAATTTATTTAGTTGAAATTCAAGAGTTGGAATATTTCAGTAGTGTTTGGTTTTGGGTTACCTTGTCAAAGTTACATTTTCTTGTTTTTTCAAATTTCATTTTGAATTGCTATCGTTGAAATGCAAGAGTGGGACTATTTCAATAGTGTGTGGTTATGGTTTACCTTGTCACAGTTACATTTTCATGATTTTTCAAAGTTCAATTCGAATTTCTTTCGTTGAAAAGCAATAGCTGGAATATTTCAGTAGTGTATGGCCTTGGTTTACATTGTCACAGTTAAATTTTCTTGATTTTTTAAAGTTCATTTTGAATTTACTTAGTTGAAATGCAAGTGTTGGACTATTTCAGTAGTGTTTGGTTATGGTTTACCTTGTCACAGTTACATTGTCATTAAATTTCAAAGTTCATTTATGATTTATTTAATTGAAATGCAAGAGTTGGAATATTTCAGTTGTGTTTGGTTATGGTTTAACTTGTCACAGTTACATTTTCCTGATTTTTCAAAGTTCATTTTGAATTTCTTTCGTTGAAGTGCAAGAGTTGGACTATTTCAGTAGTGTTTGGTTGTGGTTTACCTTGTCACAGTTACATTTTCTTGATTGTTCAAAGTTCATTTTGAATTTCTTTCCTTAGAAAAGCAAGAGTTGGAATATTTCAGTAGTGTTTGGTTGTGGTTTACCTTGTCACAGTTACATTTTCTTGATTTTTCAAAGTTCATTTTGAATTTCTTTATTTTAATTGAAATAGATGTAATATTTAATTAATGATTGGTTTTGGTTTAAATTTTCACAGTCAAATTTTCTTTATTTTTCAAAGTTCATTTTGAATTTATTTAGTTGAAATGCAAGAGCTGGAATATTTCAGTAGTGTATGATAGTGGTTTACCTTGTCACAGTTACATTTTCTTGATTTTTCAAAGTTCATTTTGAATTTCTTTCATTTAAATGCAAGAGTTGGAATATTTCAATAGTGTTTGGTTGTGGTTTACCTTGTCACAGTTACATTTTATTTATTTTTCAAAGCTCATTTTGAATTTCTTTCGTTGAAATGTAAGAGTTGGAATATTTTAGTAGTGTTTGGTTGTGGTTTACCTTGTCAAAGTTACATTTTCTTTATTTTTCAAAGTTCATTTTGAATATCTTTCGTTGAAATGCAAGAGTTGGAATATTTCACTAGTGTTTGGTTGTGGTTTACCTTGTTACAATTACATTTTCTTTATTTTTCAAAGTTCATTTTTTAATTTATTTCGTTGAAAAGCAAGAGTTGGAATATTTCAGTAGTGTTTGCTTGTGGTTTACCTTGTCACAGTTACATTTTCTTGATTTTTCAAAGTTAATTTGAATTTATTTCGTTGAAATGCAAGAGTTGGAATATTTCAGCAGTGTTTGGTTGTGGTTTACCTTGTCACAGTTACATTTTCTTGATTTTTCAAAGTTAATTTTGAATTTCTTTCGTTGAAATGCAAGAGTTGGAATATTTCAGCAGTGTTTGCTTGTGGTTTACCTTGTCACAGTTACATTTTCTTGATTTTTCAAAGTTCATTTGAATTTATTTCGTTGAAATGCAAGAGTTGGAATAGTTCAGAAGAGTTCGGTTGTGGTTTACCTTGTAACAGTTGAATTCTCTTTATATTTAAAAGTTCATTTTGAATTACTTTCATTGAAATGCAAGAGTTGGAATATTTCAGTAGTGTTTGGTTGTGGTTTACCTTGTCAAAGTTACATTTTCTTGATTTTTCAAAGTTCATTTTGAATTTCTTTGGTTGAAAAGCAAGAGTTGGAATATTTCAGTAGAGTTTGCTTGTGGTTTACCGTGTCACAGTTACATTTTCTTGATTTTTCAAAGTTAATTTGAATTTCTTTCATTGAAATGCAAGATTTGGAATATTTCAGTAGTGTTTGGTTGTGGTATACCTTGCCACAGTTAAATTTTCTTGATTTTTCAAAGTTGAGTTTGAATTTCTTTCGTTGAAATGCAATAGTTGGAATATTTCAGTAGTGTTTGGTCGTGGTTTACCTTGTCACAGTTACATTTTATTGATTTTTCAAAGTTCATTTTGAATTTCTTTCATTGAAATGCAAGAGTTGGACTATTTCAGTAGTGTTTGGTTGTGGTTTACCTTGTCAAAGTTACATTTTCATGATTTTTCAAAGCTCATTTTGAATTTATTTCGTTGAAATGAAATAGTTTAAATATTTCAGTAGTGTTTGCTTATGGTTTACCTTCACACAGTTACATTTTCTTGATTTTTCAAAGTTCATTTTGAATTTCTTTAGTTGAAATGCAAGAGTTTGAATATTTCAGTAGTGTTTGGTTCTGGTTTACCTTGTCACAGTTACATTTTCTTGATTTTTCAAAGTTCATTTAGAATGTCTTTCGTTGAAATGCAAGAGTTGGACTATTTCAGTGGTGTTTGTTTATGGTTTACCTTTTCACAGTTACATTTTCTTGATTTTTCAAAGATCATTTTGAATTTCTTTCGTTGAAAAGAAAGAGTTGGAATATTTCAGTAGTGTTTGCTTATGGTTTACATTGTCACAGTTGCATTTTCTTGATTTTTCAAATTTCATTTGAATTTCTTTTGTTGAAATGCAAGAGTTGGAATATTTCAGTAGTGTTTGGTTATAGTTTACCTTGTCACAGTTACATTTTATTTATTTTTCAATTTTTATTTGAATTTATTTAGCTGAAATTCAATAGTTTTAATATTTATCGATTGTTTGGTTGTGGTTTAAAGTGTCACATTTAAATTTTATTGATTTCTAAAAGTTAATTTAGAATTTCTTTCGTTGAAATGCAAGAGTTGGAATATTTCAGTTGTGTTTGTTTATGGTTCACCTTATCACAGTTACATTTTCTTGATTTTCAAATTCATTTTGAATTTCTTTCATTGAAATGCAAGAGTTGGAATATATCACTAGTGTTTGGTTCTGGTTTACCTTGCCAAATTTACACACATGTATACACATGTACACACATTTGCTTATCATGAGTGCTCATGATAAGTTAACCTAACATTTTCCGGTGAGTATGGTTATGTTAGACTAGATTAAGTTAGGTTAGATTAGGTTAGGTTAGCCTACGTACGCTTCACTTAGGTTAGCTTAGGTTAGGTGAGAGACATGCCCTAAGTTAGGTGTTTGATTAGGTTAGGTTAGGTTAGAGTAAGTTAGGATAGGTTAAGTTAGGTTAGACGAGGTTAGCCTACGTACGCGCGCGTCCGTAGGCTAACCTAGCCTAACCTAACTTAACCTAACTTAATCTAACCTAACCTAACCTAATCATACACCTAACTTAGGGCATGTCTCTCACCTAACCTAAGCTAACCTAAGTGAAGCGTACGTAGGCTAACCTAACCTAATCTAACCTAACTTAATCTAGTCTAACCTAACCATACTCCACGGAAAGGGTTAGGTTAACTTATCATGAGCACTCATGATAAGCACAATTGTGTACATGTGTATACATGTGTGTAAATGTGGCAAGGTAAACCAGAACCATACACTAGTGATATATTCCAACTCTTGCATTTCAATGAAAGAAATTCAAAATGAATTTGAAAATCAAGAAAATGTAACTGTGATAAGGTGAACCATAACCAAACACCACTGAAATATTCCAACTCTTGCGTTTCAACGAAAGAAATTCGAAATGAACTTTGAAAAATCAAGAAAATGTAACTGTGAGAAGGTAAACCATAACCAAACACTTCTGAAATATTCCAACTCTTGCATTTCAACGAAAGAAATTCAAGTGAACTTTGAAAAATCAATAAAATGCAACTGTGACAAGTTAAACCATAAGCAAACACATGATAAATATAACAACTATTTCATTTAAGTGAATGATATTCAAAAGCGGTTTGTAAAATCAAAAGAATGCAGAATTAGCAAGGTAAAACATAACCAAAAACTCAAGACATCGTACGACTCTTGCATTTACACGTCAGAAATTCAATATGAGCTTTGTAAAATCAAGAAAATGTAACTGTGATAATGTAAACCATAACCAAACACCACTTAAATAGTCCAACTCTTGCATTTCAACGAAAGAAATTCAAAATGAACTTTGAAAAATCAAGAAAATGTGACTGTGACAAGGTAAACAATGACAAAACAATACTGACAAATTCCAACTCATGCAATTAAAAGAAAGAAATTAAAAATGAACTTACAAAAATCAATAAAATGTAACTGTGACAAGGTAAACCATAAGCAAACACTACTGAAATATTTCAACTCTTGAATTTCAACGAAAGAAATTAAAAATGATCTTTGAAAAATCATGAAAATGTAACTTTGACAAGGTAAACCACAAACAAACACTACTGAAATAGTCCAACTCTTGCATTTGAATGAAAGAAATTCAAAATGAACTTTGAAAAATCAAGAAAATGTAACTGTGACAAGGTAAACCACTACCAAACACTACTGAAATATTCCAACTATTACATTTCAACTAAAGAAATTCAAAATGAACATAGAAAAATCAATAAAATTTAACTGTGGCAAGGTAAACCACAACCAAACACTTCTTAAATATTCCAACTCTTGCATTTCAATGAAAGAAATTCAAATGAACTTTGAAAAATCAAGAAAATGTAACTGTGAGAATGTAAACCACAAGCAAACACTACTGAAATATTCCAACTCTTGCTTTTCAACGAAAGAAATTCAAAATGAACTTTGAAAAATCAAGAAAATGTAACTTTGACAAGGTAAACCACAACCAAACACTACTTAAATATTCCAACTCTTGCATTTCAACGAAAGAAATTCAAAATGAAATTTGAAAGATCAAGAAAATGTAACTGTGACAAGTTAAACCAAAACCGAACGATACTGAAATATTCCAACTCTTGCATTTCAACGAAAGAAATTCAAATGAACTTTGAAAAATCAAGAAAATGTAACTGTGACAAGGTAAACCACAAGCAAACACTACTGAAATATTCCAACTATTGCATTTCAAATAAAGAAATTAAAAATGAACTTTGAAAAATCAAGAAAATGTAACTGTGACAAGTTAAACCACAACCAAACACTGCTGAAATATTCCAACTCTTGCATTTCAACGAAGGAAATTCAAATTAACTTTGAAAAATCAAGAAAATGTAACAGTGACAAGGTAAACCACAAGCATACATTACTGAAATATTCCAACTCTAGCTTTTCAACTAAAGAAATTCAAAAATGAACTTTGAAAAATCAAGAAAATGTAATTTTAACAATGTAAACCACAACCAAACACTAGTGAAATATTCCAACTCTTGCATTTCAACGAAAGAAATTCAAAATGAACTTTGAAGAATCTAGAAAATGTAACTTTGACACGGTAAACCACAACAAAACACTACTGAAATATTCCAACTCTTGCATTTCAACGAAAGAAATTCAAAATGAACTTTGAAAAATCAAGAAAATGTAACTGTGACAAAGTAAACCACAACCAAACGCTACTGAAATATTCCAACTCTTGCATTTCAATGAAAGAAATTCAAAATGAACTTTGAAAAATCAAGAAAATGTAACTATGACAATGTAAACCACGACCATACACTACTGAAATATTCCAGCTCTTGAATTTCAATGAAATAAATTCAAAATGAACTTTGAAAAATCAAGAAAATGTAACTGTGACACGGTAAACCATAAACAAACACTCCTGAAATATTCAAACTCTTGCATTTCAACGAAAGAAATTCAAAATGAACTTTGAAAAATCAAGAAAATGCAACTATGACAAGGTAAACCACAACCAAACACTACTGAAATATTCCAACTCTTACATTTCAAGGAAAGAAATTCAAAATGAACTTTGAAAAATCAAGAAAATGTAACTGTGACAAGTAAAACCACAACCAAACACTACTGAAATAGTCCAACTCTTGCACTTCAACGAAAGAAATTCAAAATGAACTTTGAAAAATCATGAAAATGTAACTGTGACAATTTAAACCATACACAAACACCACTGAAATATTCCAACTCTTGCATTTCAAATAAAGAAAATATAAATGATCTATTAAAAATCCTGAAAATGTAACTTTGACAAGTTAAACAAAAACAAAACACTACTTAAATAGTCCAACTCTTGCATTTAAACGAAATAAATTCAAAATGAACTTTTAAAAATCAAGAAAATGTAACTGTGACAAGGTAAACCACAACCAAACACTACTGAAATATTCCAACTCTTGCTTTTCAACGAAAGAAATTCAAAAAGAACTTTGAAAAATCATGAAAATCTAACTGTGACAAGGTAAACCACAACCAAACACTACTGAAATATTCCAACTCTTGCTTTTCAACGATAGAAATTCAAAATTAACTTTGAAAAAACAAGAAAATGTAACTGTGACAATGTAAAGCACGACCAAACACAACTGAAAGATTCCAACTATTGCATTTCAACTAAAGAAATTCAAAATGAACTTTGAAAAATCAAGAAAATGTAACTGTGACAAGGTAAACCACAACCAAACACTTCTGAAATATTCCACATCTTACATTTAAAGGAAAGAAATTCAAATTTAAATTGTAAAATACAGAAAATGTAACTGTGAAAAGGTAAACCACAACCCAACACTACTGAAATATTCCAACTCGTGCTTTTCAACGAAAGAAATTCAAAATGTACTTTGAAAAATCAAGAAAATGTAACTTTGACAATGTAAACCACAACCAAACAATACTGAAATAGTCCAACTCTTTCATTACAAAGAAAGAAATTAAAAATGAACTTTGAAAAATCAAGAAAATGTAACTGGGACAAGTTAAACCACAACCGAACGATACTGAAATATGTCAACTCTTGCATTTCAACAAAAGAAATTCAAAATAAACTATGAAAAATCAAGAAAATGTAACTGTGACAAGTTAAACCACAACCAAACACTTCTGAAATATTCCAACTCTTGCATTTCAACTAAAGAAATTCAAAATGAACTTTGAAAAATCAAGAAAATGTAACTGTGACAAGGTAAACCACAACCAAACACTACTGAAATATTCCAACTCTTGCATTTCAACGAAAGAAATTAAAAATGTACTTTGAACAATCAAGATAATGTAAGTGTGACAAGTTAAACCACAAACAACCACAATTGAAATATTCCATCTCTTGCATTACAACGAAAGAAATTCAAAATGAACATTAAAAAATCAATAAATTCTAAGTTTAACCATTAAAAAAGAAGACATACCTTAATTAAATAGTAAAAATCTATAATAACAGCGAAAGAAATTCAAAATGTGCTTTGAAAAATCATGACGATGTAACTGTGACAAGGTAAACCACGACCAAACACTACTGAAATATTCCAACTCTTGCACTTCAACGAAAGAAATTCAAAATGAACTTTGAAAAATCAGGAAAATGTAACTGTGACAAGGTAAATCATAACCAAACACAACTGAAATATTCCAACTCTTGCATTTCAAAGAAAGAAATTAAAAATCAGCTTTGAAAAATCATGAAAATGTAACTGTGACAATGTAAACAAGAACCAAACACCACTGAACTAGTTCAACTCGTGCATTTCAACTAAAGAAATTAAAAAACATCAATTAATAAACATGAAAATTTAACTTTGACAAGGTAAACCATATGCGAACACTAATGAAATTTTACATAACTTTAATTTCAATTAAAGAAATTAAAAATGAACTGTGAAAAATAATTAAAAATTAAGTGTGACAAGGAAAACCATTATAAAACACTACTGAAATAGTCCAACTCTTGCATTTCAACGAAAGAAATTCAAAATGAACTTTGAAAAATCATGAAAATGTAAATGTGACAAGGTAAACAACAACAAAAAACTACTGAAATAGTCCAACTCTTGAATTTCAATGAAAGAAATTCAAATGAACTTTGAAAAATCAAGAAAATGTAACTGTGACAAGGTAAACCACAACCAAACACTACTGAAATATTCCAACTCTTGCATTTCAACAAAGGAAATTCAAAATGAACTTTGAAAAATCAAGAAAATGTAACTTTGACAAGGTAAACCACAACCGAACGCTACTGAAATAGTCCAACTCTTGCATTTCAACAAAAGAAATTCAAATGAACTTTGAAAAATCAAGAAAATTTAACTCTGACAAGGTAAACCACAACCAAACACTACTGAAATATTCCAACTATTTCATTTCAAATAAAGAAATTCAAAATGAACTTTGAAAAATCAAGAGAATTTAAGTGTGACAAGGTAAATCACACCCAAACACTACTTAAATAGTCCAACTCTTGCATTTCAATTAAAGAAATTCAAATGAACTTTGAAAAATCAAGAAAATGTAACTGTGACAAGGTAAACCACAACCAAAAACTACTTAAATATTCCAACTATTTCATTTCAAAAAATTAAATTCAAAATGATCTTTGAAAAATCAAGAAAATGTAACTTTGACAAGGTAAACCACAACTGAACGCTACTGAAATATTGCAACTCTTGCTCTTCAACGAAAGAAATTCAAAATGAACTTTGAAAAATCAAGAAAATGTAACTGTGACATGGTAAACCATGACCATACACTACTGAAATATTCCAACACTTGCATTTCAAAGAAATAAATTCAAAATGAACTTTGAAAAATCAAGAAAATGTAACTGTGACAAGGTAAACCAAAAGCAAACACTACTGAAATATTCCAACTCTTGCATTTCAACGAAAGAAATTCAAAATGAACTTTGAAAAATCAAGAAAATGTAACTGTGACAAGGTAACACAACCGAACGCTACTGAAATATTCCAACTCTTGCATTTCAACGATAGAAATTCAGAATGAACTTTGAAAAATCAAGAAAATGTAACTGTGACAAGGTAAACCACAACCGAACGCTACTGAAATATTCCAACTCTTTCATTTCAACGAAAGAAATTCAAAATGAACATTGAAAAAAAAATAAACTTTAACTTTTAAAATTTAAAAAAAAAAAAAACAATAATTAACAATTACAAAAAATTCATTAAAAAGTAATAAATTCAAAATGAACTTTAAAAAATCAAGAAAATGTAACTGTGACAATGTAAAACACAACCAAACACTACTGAAATATTCAAACTCTTGCATTTCAACGAAATAAATTCAAAATGAACTTTGAAAAATCAAGAAAATCTAACTGTGACAAGGTAAACCATAACCAAGCACTACTGAAATATTCCAACTCTTGCAAGTGTTTGTGTGTGTGTGTGTGTGTGTAAGTTTTTGTGTGTGTGTGTGTAAGTTTTGGCGTGTGTGTGTAAGTTTTCGTGTGTGTGTGTAAGTTTTCGTGTGTGTGTGTAAGTTTTTGTGTGTGTGTGTATGTTTTTGTGTGTGTGTAAGTTTTTGTGTGCATGTATGGGGACTGGGGGAGGACCTTTGGGGCCCAGGGAGGGCGTTTGGGGATTCGGGGGCCCTTGAGGATTGAGTGGTCTTTTGGGAGCCCGGGGGACCTTGGGGGACCGGGGGAGGGCCCTTTGGGAGCCCGGTGGACCTTTGGAGACCGGGGGTGGACCTTTCGGGTTCGGGGTGACCCTTGGGGGCCGTGTGGTCCTTTGGGAGCCCGGGGGACCTTTGAGGACCAGGTGAGGGCCTTTGGGGGTCTGAGGAGGGCGTTTGGAGGATAACATTTTGAAATTTTTACTTTTTAGTTTACTTTTTTTTGCGGCGCATCCCTGCGGCGCTTTTCTGCGGTGCCTCCCTGCGGCGCATCCCCTGCGGTGCTTTTCTGACCCGCGGCGCATCCCTGCGGCACATCCTGTGGCACTTTCCTGGCCCATGGCGCATCCCGGCGGCGCTTCTCTGGTCGGGGGGACCTTTGGGGGCGGGGGGAGGGCCTTGGGGGCACAGGGAGGGCGTTGGGGGCACAGGGTGGGCCTTTGGGGGTCCGGGAGGGGCAGTTGGGGGCCAGGGGGACATTTGGGAACCGGTGGAGGGCCTTTGGGACCCCGTTGGTCCTTTGGGAGCTCGATGGACCTTTGGGGACCGGGGGAGGGCCTTTGGGGGTCTGGGTGAGCCTTTGGGGGCGCCGGTGGCCCTTTGGGAGCTTGGGGGGCCTTTGAGGACCGGGGGCTTCCTTCGGGGTTGGGGTAGGAGGATTGGAACCCTTTGGGGTTGGGTTAGAGGACCTCACAACACTGTTCAAATGAAACTTGTGTATTATAACGACCACACTCAAATTCTCTTCTAAAATCTCTTCAAAAATCTTCTTTTAAAATGTCTCTATCTGTTTCGCCGAAATAATTCCCTAAAATGTCTAAAACGGTTTCGCCCAAATTATCCCTAAACGCAAATTCAGCATGTTCCTTTGTTATTGGCATCTCTGCGCTAACGCATTTCAAATTAATAGGAAACCTTTTCGCGCGCTAAAACAATTCATCGCTAAGATGTTTCTTGCCTAATTGTTTCCATGGCCTTTGGTTATTAATATCCTTTGGAGTTCGACCAAAAGAGTTGTTCCAGAGGCAAAGACATTAATGATTTGAATCTATTCCTGGAGAAATGTTTCTAGGGCGAAAATTTTTAAAGTCTGACAGATGATGTCGTTGATTGATTGATCTGTCAAGAAAGGGGAATTAATTTGTTGTTTCTAAGGGGAATTATTGATTCACGATAGGTGAATTGAGGTCGACAGCACAGGTGTTCCAAATTCCGGGAAACTCATATCATTTGGCGAGAGCAACAACAACAAATACTATTTCTGGACACCATGACATTCGCGATCGATTACGCAATCAATTTCTCGGAAATTCACTTCCCCCTCGAGTCCTAGATCAATAACATTGCTCCCGTTAGAATTCAATGCGCATGTGCAACCTTTGTTCCGGAGTTATTACACATAGAAACATCAAATAAATCGACCTTGGAAAAAGAGGTCATTGACCCCATTACGTAATCATTCTCCCTAGGGATTCCATGCCCATATTGTTTCATAATTCCCCACGCTCGTGAATCAATAATTCCACCATCGATTATGTAAATCACCCCTCATGCCATTACACGTGGCCAAACAACAACAACAACAGATCGATTGACCTTGACCCCCATTAGACTCGATCGATAATCCTTGAATAAATTATGTCCCGTCAGCATTAAACTAAATTGTAGATGGCAGCACGGTGTTCGTACCGGACCTTCTGATAGGGTTCTACTATCGACGGTGAAAATAAACACTTTCCGCACGGCCCAACAAATTCCTGTTTTGTCATATTGTTCTTGTATGTTTTAGCCAATCATTTAAAAATCCTTACTAAAATCGAGGTTGAACGTGCTTGGTGAAGTGGAATTTTTATTATTATTTTTAATCAGAAAAATCGGCGCGCCGCCAAAAAAATTTCGGCCGATACTGAATCACACATTCGCCGCCGTCATTTCGTCGTGGCGCGGCTTCGGGGACTACTTACGCTATTTTGATTTGGTTAAATTTTAAGAGCAGAAGTAGCCCCAAAAATTTGAACATAATACCCTCAGTCGTTCTTGGGGTATTGCTGAGATGCCTTATTGGGAATTAGCATTAACACAGTGCATTTTGATTTAATCTTAAGGCAACATCCAGTTTTTAAATATAATGGGCAAATGGGAGGACCGGCATAGGAGGGGGCTAATTGCCCTCCAATCACTTTCGACTATTAAAAAGGGCATTAGCCCTTTCTATTTTCAATCGAATGAGCCCTTTTCGAAGTTCCTAAGACGACTCCTTCGATACGAAGTGCCCTGGTCTAAACTAAAAAAAAATAATAATAATAATAATAATAATACATTGTACCCTCATCAATAATAACTATAAAAATGTCAAGCCTTCCAATCACTTTCGACTGTTAAAAAGGGCACTAGCCCTTTCAATTTCCAATGGGATGAGCCCTTTTTGAGTTTTTACGACAACGTTTTCTATAAACACCTTATGTGCCCCCAGGGCATAAATTTCAGCCCTTGCCCTGAGGGCTGTGAGAGGGTTGTCATCCTCAAAGACCTAATTTCCAGAACTTTCAACTACGTTAAACAAAAAGGCTATCTCAAAATTTTGATTGGATGTGTTTGGGAAAATGGTGGGCGTGAGAGGGGCGTTAGTTGCTCTCCAATCACTTTCAACTATTAAAAAAGGCAATAGCTTTTTCAATTTCCAATCAAATGAGTCCTTTTGAAGTTTCCCTTTCCCTGAGGGCTGGGGGGGGGGGGGTTGTCATCCTGAAAGACCTAATTTCCAGAACTTTCAACTACGTTGAAGAAAATTGCTATCTCAAAATTTTGATTGGATGTGTTTGGGGAAATGGTGGACGTCAGAGGGAGGTTAGTTGCCCTCGAATCACTTCCTACTAATATAAAGGGCACTAGCCCTTTCTATTTCCAATCAAATGAGCCCTTTTTGAAGTTTCTACGGCAACGCTTTCTATAAAAACCTTATATGCCCCCAAGACATAACTTACAACCCTTGACCTGAGGGCTCTGAGGGGCTTATCATCCTCAAAGGCCTAGTTTATAAAACTTAATTTCATGTTTTCTAACCCAGGGGTATGAATTTCTGAAATTCCTGTAAATCCAATTTGAAGCGTCTGAATTCGTCTGTCAAAATGTTGATACGACAGGTTTTTTTTTGTTTTTCTTCCTTTTTTTTGATAATTTAAAAGAAGGTACCACTGTATACATACTAGATCAGAATTTATCTTACAAAAATCAGCCCTTTTTCTATTCCATTAAACTGAATTATAAAAAAAATACAGGTCTGCGGGGAGCAGCGACGAGATTTAGGCCCTAAGAAGAGGCGTGCTTAATTAGATCAGTACCATTCAAGGCGAGACCTTTGAAGTCTATTATCAACTGGTCAGACTAGAATCAGAGAGAAAACTCAGTGGAGAAACTAGAATCAGAGATTTTTTATTACGAATTGTTGATTGGCTCCAAGTTGGGTAATGGCTTCTGACCCTAACTGTGTACATAATGCTTGCTAAAAATTGATAATCAACTGCTTTAAAACATTCAATGACAATTCGAAACTTCTAAACGATCACTTTCAGTACGGGCAACTGACAGTGTCATAACAGGAAACTGACAGTGAGTAAAGGGTCGCTACATATAAGTCAGTGAAACGCCACTACAAACCAAATTTTTATTTCAGCATCATCACAAGCCATTCTCTTAGAAATGAAATTTATGTTTAATTTTACAAAAGCGTGTGATTTGGAGTTTGTTCTAAATCTATAAAAATAGTTAGTTTTAACTAAGCCCACAAGAAGTTATTAGAATAATCGCATTTGTTAAAACAAATCAGAGGCAACGCTATAGCGTTGCCTATAGTAAAGGCCATATGGCTCCAATGTTTTATTATTATTATTTATTTTTTTCCAGAGGCACTTCTTGTGGAAGGGGTCGTCGTAGAAACTTCAAAGGGGGCTCATTCGATTGGAAATCGAGACTTCTAGTGCCCTTTTTAATAGTCGAAAGTGATTGGAGGGCAACTAGCCCCCCCTCACGCCAATCATTCCGCCAAACACATTCAATCAAAATTTTGAGATAACTATTTTGTTCAGCGTAGTTGATTTCCAGATAAAGATATGTTTTCGAGGAGGACACTCCCCCACAACCCTCAGGGCAAGGGTTAGCTATGCCCTGGGGGCATATAAGGTTTTTATAGAAGGCGTTGTCGTAGAAACTTCAAAAAATGCTCATTCGATTGGAAATTCAAAGGGCCAGTGCCCTTTTTAATAGTCGAAGGTGATTGGAGGACAACTAGCCCCCCCCCCACGCCCATCATTTATCCGAACACATCCAATCAAAATTTTGAGAAAGCCATTTTGTTCAGCGTACTTGATTTCCAGATAGAAAATATGTTTTTGAGGAGGACACTCCCCCACAACCCTCATGGCAAGGGTTTTAAGTTATGCCCTGGGGGCATATAAGGTTTTTATAGAAGGCGTTGTCGTAGAAACTTCAAAAAAGGCTCATTCGATAGGAAATTCAAAGGCCTAGTGCCGTTTTTAATAGTCGAAAGTTACTAGAGGGCAACTAACCCCCCTCTCACGCCCACCTTCTCCCCAAACATATCCATTCAAAATTTTGAGATATCCACTTTATTAAATGTAGTTTTAAGTTCTGGAAATTAGGTCTTGGAGGATGACAACTCCCACACAGCCCTCAGGGCAAGGGTTATAAGTTTTGCCCTGGGGGCATATAAGGTTTTGTGTAGACAACGTTGTCGTAGAAACTTCAGAAAGGGTTCATTCGATTGAAAAATTAAATGGCTAGTTCCTTTTTTAATAGTCGAAAGTGATTCTAAGGCAACTGACACCCCTTCTACGCCCACCATTTCCCCAAACACATCTAATCAAAATTTTGATATAGCCATTTTGTTTAACGTAGTTGAAAGTTCTGGAAATTATATGTTTGAGCAGGACACTCCCCCCCACAGTCTTCAGGGGCAAGGGTTATAGGTTATGCCCTGGGGACATATACGGTTCTTATGGAAGGAATGCTCGTATAAACTTCAGAGAGGGCTCATTTGACTGGAAATTGAAAGTTGTAGTTAACTTTTTAAGCGTAAAAAGATATTGGAAGGTACCCAGCTCCCCCCGAACCCTTTTCCCAAATGCATCCAATAAAAATGCAGCCGTAAAGGCCATACGGCTCCAATGTTTTATTATTATTTATTTTTTCCAGAGGCACTTCATATGGAAGGGGTCGTCGTAGAAACTTCATAGGGGGCTCATTCGATTGGAAATTGAGAGTTCTAGTGCCCTTTTTAATAGTCAAACGTTATTGGAAGGCAACTAGCAGTAGTAAGGCAATGCACAGTCCAGCCAGTGATTGCGTAATATGCCTTACCACGGGCCTGGCATCTATATATTTGAACCCTACGCCTGAGGCATAGATATGTGTGTAGGTTTTAAACGAATTGGGGTTACCAGGGTCATTAGCAAAGAGGTATCATTTCTATAGTAATTTGAAAAATCATATGGAATTTGCTTGATGGTATATACTTTGCGTACGTGCCCGTACCAAACAGGTTTTTCTGTTAGGTAAACAGGTCGACGCAGAGACGAGTCATTTAATACCGGTCCTATTAAGGACAAGTTTTTCTGACGTAGATTTCTAGTTCGTGATATACAAGTTTTTTTTTTTTTTATGTTAAATCCGTGGTCATTCATTAATAGAACGAGTAATGTTCTTGAAAAGGGTAATTACTTCTTTAGTTTACGAGATTTGCGATTTTTTTGCGAAAAGGTATTAGCGTAAGGGTATTGCGATGGCTAAGAATGTCTCACGGGAAATTAAAGAATGGGGTGCTTACATCAGATACTTAATAGATTTGACGCTTACAAGTGACATTGCTAGAGTCAAATATATTTGGTGTTGGTGATATTATGACCCTCCAAGTCCCCTGGGGAAAGGGGTGCACAGTGTATCGGTATCGGAAGTATTATTTTTGGGCGTATTGGTATCGCAGGTATCTATACAGATTTTTAGTAGCTCGTATAAAAGATATTACTCATATCTACGTTCTTCCTATAAATTCAACCATCAGCAACTTCAAAACGGCACTAAAAACGGCACTTTTGGTGCAATGTCTCAAGTGGAAAAGCTGGGGCTCGTGGACTACCAGCACTTTTAGATTCACGTTTAATGGGTCATTCGAAAGCTAATGCTCGTATCTACGTGATGTTTATCATTTATACCATCACTTAAAACAATACTTTTGATGTCACTTCTTAAGTAGATTAAATAAAAAAAAAGCACATAACCTCATCTAAATTAACCTTAAAAAAATGAAACCATCTTTTTTTTTTTATCATGAACTGTATAGCGTATACGTAATAATTCTCTTCGTTTTAATTTTTTTAATTTTTCTCCTTACTTTAAGTTTTTCGAACTAAGAACGAAAATCCTTTTGTGGGAATAACTTATGTTTTTGCAAGGAAGGTCATTTTTTGTAATGAGACCCAGTCATTTTTGTAATGAGACTCAGAAAGCGTTTTGATTTGTATTTTTTCAGTAAAGTGCAAATTTTTAAGTGACCATTAAGATTGGGCCATGGGGGAGTCTTGTTTTCTGCCATTTTAGCACCGAACTACGACTTTACCCCGAAGAGGACGAATTTGCAATCAATTTCAAATTCTGAGAAGCTAATTGACTTAAAATTATTAATAACTATCTTTTAGGCTTCCCAATTGCAAAAAGAAGTAATGTCACGTTTGGTTATCTGTACGTGCATACCAACTCTCCTGTGGGGGAGGGGGGGTTTCATTGATGGATCGATGCGGATTTGTGACAGTTTCACGATTGGTAGATTATTTGATGTTATTTTTTGCTAAATTGTAAGTAATAAATTCTTTCTTGAAGTCACCTCTGGGATACACAATACAGAAATTTTCATTAAAGAAATTATGAAAAAATTGTAAGTAAGTGGCAAATTCTTTCTTGAATTCATCTGCTGGATAAACAAAGACATTTCGTTCAAGAAATTATGACAAAATTCTAAGTAAGTAACAAACTCTTTATTGTTTGTTACTGTGATCACAACTATTTTTGATGTTATTTTTGCTAATTTTTTTTTTAATGGAGTTCTTTAATTTTCTTTTAAAAACTTATTTTGTGGAAAAAGTTTTTTTTTTTTTTTTTTAGAACTAAGAACGAAAATCCTTTTGTGGGAATAACTTATGTTTTTGCAAGGAAGGTCATTTTTTGTAATGAGACCCAGTCATTTTTGTAATGAGACTCAGAAAGCGTTTTGATATGTATTTTTTCAGTAAAGTGCAAATTTTTAAGTGACCATTAAGATTGGGCCATGGGGAAAGTCTTGTTTTCTGTCATTTTAGCACCGAACTACGACTTTACCCCGAAGAGGACGAATTTGCAATCAATTTCAAATTCTGAGAAGCTAATTGACTTAAAATTATTAATAACTATATTTTATGATTCCCAATTTAAAAAAAGAAGTAATGTCACGCTTGTTTATCTGTAATTGCATATCGACTATCCGGGGGGGGCGGGGGGGGTCATTTATTTATCGATGCAGATTTGTGACAGTTTCACGATTGGTAGATTCTTTGATGTTATTTTTTCTAATTTTTTGTTTAATGAAGTTCTTTACTTTTCTTTGAAAAACTTATTTTGTGGAAAAAGTGTTTTTTTTTGTTTTTTTTTCGAACTAAGAACGAAAATCCTTTTGTGGGAATAAATTATGTATTTGCAAGGAAGGTCATTTTTTGTAATGAGACCCAGTCATTTTTGTAATGAGACTCAGAAAGCGTTTTGATTTGTATTTTTTCAGTAAAGTGCAAATTTTTAAGTGACCATTAAGATTGGGCCATGGGGAAAGTCTTGTTTTCTGTCATTTTAGCACCGAACTACGACTTTACCCCGAAGAGGACGAATTTGCAATCAATTTCAAATTCTGAGAAGCTAATTGACTTAAAATTATTAATAACTATATTTTAGGCTTCCCAATTGCAAAAAGAAGTAATGTCACGTTTGGTTATCTGTAATTGCATATCGACTATAATGTGGGGGAGGGGGTTTCATTTATTTATCGATGCGGATTTGTGACAGTTTCACGATTGGTAGATTATTTGATGTTATTTTTGCTAATTTTTTGTTTAATGAAGTTCTTTACTTTTCTTTGGAAAACTTATTTTGTGGAAAAAGTGTTTTTTTTGTTTTTTTTCGAACTAAGAACGAAAATGCTTTTGTGTGAATAACTTATGTTTTTGAAAGGAAGGCATTTTTTTGTAATGAGACCCAGTCATTTTTGTAATGAGACTCAGAAAGCGTTTTGATTTGTATTTTTTCAGTAAAGTGCAAATTTTTAAGTGACCATTAAGATTGGGCCATGGGGGGAGTCTTGTTTTCTGCCATTTTAGCACAGAACTACGACTTTACCCCGAAGAGGACGAATTTGCAATCAATTTCAAATTCTGAGAAGCTAAGTGACTTAAAATTATTAATAACTATATTTTAGGCTTCCCAATTGCAAAAAGAAGTAATGTCTCGTTTGGTTATCTGTAATTGCATATCAACTATAATGTGGGGGAGGGGGGTTTCAGTTATTGATCGATGCGGATTTGTGACAGTTTCACGATTGGTAGATTATTTGATGTTATTTTTTGCTAAATTGTAAGTAATAAATTCTTTCTTGAAGTCACCTCTGGGATACACAATACAGAAATTTTCATTAAAGAAATTATGAAAAAATTGTTCTGGTTCAAGAGGTTTATCCGATATTGGAATGCAGTTTTTAGAATGTGCCAATGAAGATGTATCGCTTGTGGAACTTATTTTTAGCCTCAGCTTCTTTAC
Organism: Artemia sp. Qi Xiang Cuo; assembly: GCF_049724085.1. Lineage (NCBI taxonomy): Eukaryota > Metazoa > Arthropoda > Branchiopoda > Anostraca > Artemiidae > Artemia > Artemia sp. Qi Xiang Cuo. The sequence continues at coordinate 51,498,933 of NC_142811.1, forward strand.
TGGGCTTCTGTCTTCTTCATTACTTCTATATTCGTCTATTTTCCTTCTGGCAAAAAATAAAAAGTTGCAGATTTTATTTCTGTTCGTTTTAATGTCGCTCCATACTTTCAGTTTAAAAAACTTGTTTTGTTTTTTTATTTAATTTATGATCGTTTTTTAGTTAATGCAGCTTTTATTTGCATAAAAATTTTAATTTTCTTTTGCTAAATGGATGTCTTTACAAATAAACTTACGTGACTAACTTATATATTCATCTATTTTTCTTCTGGCAAAAAATACAAAGTTGTAGATTTTTGAAGATATGAGCTTTTTTTTCTTGTTCTTTTAACTGTTTACCAGCTCAATGCTGTCTAAACACTGCGGGAAACTTCCTAAGAAGAGTTTTTGATGCAAAACGTCACCTATGAAAAGATTCTTTTAAAAGAAACACTTCAAATTGAAAAAAAAGAAACCATAAGCAAATAATCTTAACAAAGTTTAATATCTTCCAATAGAAACTTACAAATCTACTTCACTTATACAAGTAGAATTATCTGGCAAGATTTCTGTTTCAAGAGGTTTATTCGATACTGGAATGCAGTTTTTAGAATGTGCCATTGAAGATGTATCGCTTGTGGAACCTATTTTTAGCCTCAGCTTCTTTACTGGGCTTCTGTCTTCTTCACTACCACCTGTATTTCCTTTTTCAACCGACCACTTCGTTTCCATAGCCTCAGAGTTTCTAAGTTTTCTTTTCAGCTTTTGCCCTGATGCCAGCAGACCACAGGACTTTAACTCACTTTCTGTTAGTTTGTTTATCACTACTATAGGGGTCTTCAATTGTCTCCGAATTCCAGGTATTTCAGCGAGGCTAATGAAACATCTTTCTGTCATTTTGTATTTTCTGAAATGCAAATTAAATTTAAGTTAATAAAGATTGTTAACTTTAATTATTTATTTTAGTAATTTAAAGCTTAGGATCAATTCCATTACCGCCGGAGTTTTTGAAGCACGATTCACGCTATTAAAGCTTAGTATTTCTGAGTCCAGTTGAAATGTGCATCATTTTAGAAAATTTTCTTTTTGGGGGAAGCTTTTGGTTCCTTTACGTGTACGTAAAGGATTGAAATACCCTTACAGGCGTCTTCTTTTCTTCGATATATTTGCTTACTTGGTTATTCAACGTAAGCAGCGAATTTATGGCAAATCCAGGGAAGATTTTTTTTTTTGAAACGCTTTCTGGGTTTCATTACAAAAGTGACGTTCCTCGCAAAAACATAAGTTGTTCCCACAAAAGGATTTTCGTTCTTAATTAGAAAAAAAAAACACTTTTTCCACAAAATAATTTTTTCAAAGAAAAGTAAAGAACTCCATTAAACAAAAAATTAGCAAAAATAACATCAAATAATCTACCAATCGTGAAACAATCTGAAGGTCTGATTTACATTCAGATTTATTGACTTTTTGGGGGGGGTGTTTCTCCCTTTTTCGAAAATCAGGCTCCCTGTTTTCAAAATCCCTTTTTCTTCTGAGGAGGGGGGGGATGTTTCTCCCTTTTTCGAAAATCAGGCTCCCTGTTTTCAAAATCCCTTTTTCTTCTGTAGTAAAGTAATAATTTATTTTAGTAAATTAATAATACCTTTTTGAACTTATATTGTTAGAATTGTTATTCAAAACTGTTTAAAAATCCATATTGAAACTACATTATATACTAAAGAAACTGAATACATTAACATCTAAAACAAAGCATATGCAACCCAATTTTCATCTTTAAAACGCTAAGATATCTATTATCAGATTCAAACGCTTAATACCCGCACGCATATGCGAGTCAAATTTCATCTTAAAGTGCCAACGTATCTGATAGAATAATTTAAGTCTTATGATCAATTTCATAAAACCTATAATTTTCACCTTTTTCTCCATTAAGCATCAATTACTTCAAGAAATTAATTCCACATTTTTGCAGATAGGAGCTTGAAACTTCCGAAGTAGGGTTATTGGTTTTTAGAGTTTCGGTAACTATTGAGTCGTGTCGCTCCTTACTTACAGTTCGTTAGCACAAACACAAAAATGTTATCACTCTTAACATTTAAATTGCAGTGATTTTATAATCTACCTATCTTGAAAGTGTCAAAAATCCGCATTGATAAATAAATGAACCCCCCCTCCCTCCCCTGCGCGTTGATCTGTAATTACATATAACAAAACGAGACAATAATTCTTTTTTAAAGTTTGAAGACTAAAATATATTAATTAATAATTTTAATTAAATTATATTCTAATAATTTTGAGTTGATTGCAAATTCGTCCTCTTCGGGGTAAAGTCGTAGTTCGGTGCTAAAATGGCAGAAAACAAGACTCCCCCATGGCCCAATCTTAATGGTCACTTAAAAATTTGCACTGTACTGAAAAAATACAAATCAAAAACGCTTTCTGAGTCTCATTACAAAAATGACTGGGTCTCATTACAAAAAATTACCTTCCTTGCAAAAACATAAGTTATTCCCACAAAAGTATTTTCTTTCTTAGTTCTAAAAAAAACAAAAAAAAAACACTTTTTCCACAAAATAAGTTTTTAAAATAAAAGTAAAGAACTTCATTAAACCAAAAATTAGCAAAAATAACATCAAATAATCTACCACTCTTGAAACTGTCACAAATCCGCATCGATAAATAAATGAAACTCAAAATTAACATAAATTTTTTTTTTTGAAGGTGGAGGGAGGGATTTTTACGTGGAGATGGGGATATATTTACTGTCATTATTTAGAAAACGATAATACAATAAATTAAAAAAAATTTAAAAAATCAGCATCGATAAATAAATGAAACCCAAAATTAACATAAATTTTTTTTTTGAAGGAGGAGGGAGTGATTTTTCCGTGGAGATGGGGCTAGATTTACTGGCATTATTTAGAAAACGATAATACAATAAATTAAAAAAACTGTCACAAATCCGCATCGATAAATAAATTAAAACCAAAATGAACATACATTTTTTTTTTTTTTTTTGAAGGGGGAGGGAGGGATTTTTCCGTGGAGATGGGGCTAGATTTACTGGCATTATTTAGAAAACGATAATACAATAAATTAAAAAAAGTTTTTTCAACTGAAAGTAATGAGCAAAATTAAAAAACTTAAAACGAAGAGAATTATTACGTATACGCTAAACAGTTCATGATAAAAAAAAAAGATAGTTTCATTTTTTTAAGGTTAATTTAGATGAGTTTCTGTGCGCGCACATAACCTCATCTAAATTAAACTTAAAAAAAATGAAACTATCTTTTTTTTTTATCATGAACTGTTTAGCGTATACGTAATAATTCTCTTCGTTTTAAGTTTTTTAATTTTGCTCCTTACTTTCAGTTGAAAAAACTTTTTTTAATTTATTGTATTATCGTTTTCTAAATAATGCCAGTAAATCTAGCCCCCATCTCCACGGAAAAATCCCTCCCTCCCCCTTCAAAAAAAAAAAAAAAAATGTATGTTCATTTTGGGTTTCATTTATTTATCGATGCGGATTTGTGACAGTTTTTTTTAATTTATTGTATTATCGTTTTCTAAATAATGCCGGTAAATCTAGCCCCATCTCCACGGAAAAATCCCTCCCTCCTACTTCAAAAAAAAAATGTATGTTCATTTTGGGTTTAATTTATTTATCGATGCGTATTTGTTAAAGTTTTTTTAATTTATTGTATTATCGTTTTATAAATAAATCCGTTAAATATATCCACAACTCCATGTAAAAAAAAAGCCCACATACAACAAAAAAAAAAATGTATTTTGAGTTTTAGTTTCATGTATATATAGATGCGGATTTGTGAAAGTTTAACGAGTGGTCGATTATTTTATGTTAGTTTTGCTAATTTTTTTTTTAATTAATTTCTTTAATTTTCTTTTAAAAACTTATTTTTTGTAAAATTTTTTTTTTTTTTGTTTTTTTTCGAACTAAGAACGAAAATCCTTTTGTGGGAATAACTTATGTTTTTGCAAGGAAGGTCATTTTTTGTAATGAGAACCAGTCATTTTTGTAATGAGACTCAGAAAGCGTTTTTGATTTGTATTTTTTCAGTAAAGTGCAAATTTTTAAGTGACCATTTAGATTGGGCCATGGGGGGAGTCTTGTTTTCTGCCATTTTAGCACCGAACTACGAATTTACCCCGAAGAGGAAGAATTTTCAATAAATATAAAATTCTGATAAGATTATTTAATTAGTATTATAACTCCATTACGTATATTAGACAATCGTGAAACATTAAGATAGGTCGCTTGGTGGGTTAATGACGGCACTCTCCCCTCGCCTGGGAGGGCGGGGGGGTGGCATTTATTTATAGATGCTGATTTGTGACAGTTTCATGATTGGTAGATTATTAAATCACTGCAATTTAAATGTTAAGAGTGATAACATTTTTGTGTTTGTGATAACGAACTGTAAGTAAGGAGCGACACGACTCAATAGTTACCGAAACTCTAAAAACCAATAACCCTACTTCGGAAGTTTCAAGCTCCTATCTGCAAAAATGTGGAATTAATTTCTTGAAGTAATTGATGCTTAATGGAGAAAAAGGTGAAAATTATAGGTTTTATGAAATTGATCATAAGACTTAAATTATTCTATCAGATACGTTGGCACTTTAAGATGAAATTTGACTCGCATATGCTTGTGGGTATTAAGCGTTTGAATCTGATAATAGATATCTTAGCGTTTTAAAGATGAAATTTGGGTTGCATATGCTTTGTTTTAGATGTTAATGTATTCAGTTTCTTTAGTATATAATGTAGTTTCAATATGGATTTTTAAACAGTTTTGAATAACCATTCTAACAATATAAGTTCAAAAAGGTATTATTACTTTACTAAAATAAATTATTACTTTACTACAGAAGAAAAAGGGATTTTGAAAACAGGGAGCCTGATTTTCGAAAAAGGGAGAAACATCCCCCCCTCCTCAGAAGAAAAAGGGATTTTGAAAACAGGGAGCCTGATTTTCGAAAAAGGGGGAAACACCCCCCCCCCAAAAAGTCAATAAATCTGAATGTAAATCAGACCTTCAGATTTTTTCACGATTGGTAGATTATTTGATGTTATTTTTGCTGATTTTTGGTTTAATGGAGTTCGTTACTTTTCTTTGAAAAACTTATTTTGTGGAAAAAGTGTTTTTTTTTTCTAATTAAGAACGAAAATCCTTTTGTGGGAACAACTTATGTTTTTGCGAGGAACGTCACTTTTGTAATGAAACCCAGAAAGCGTTTCAAAAAAAAAAATCTTCCCTGGATTTGCCATAAATTCGCTGCTTACGTTGAATAACCAAGTAAGCAAATATATCGAAGAAAAGAAGACGCCTGTAAGGCTATTTCAATCCTTTACGTACACGTAAAGGAACCAAAAGCTTCCCCCAAAAAGAAAATTTTCTAAAATGATGCACATTTCAACTGGACTCAGAAATACTAAGCTTTAATAGCGTGAATCGTGCTTCAAAAACTCCGGCGGTAATGGAATTGATCCTAAGCTTTAAATTACTAAAATAAATAATTAAAGTTAACAATCTTTATTAACTTAAATTTAATTTGCATTTCAGGAAATACAAAATGACAGAAAGATGTTTCATTAGCCTCGCTGAAATACCTGGAATTCGGAGACAATTGAAGACCCCTATAGTTGTGATAAACAAACTAACAGAAAGTGAGTTAAAGTCCTGTGGTCTGCTGGCATCTGGGCAAAAGCTGAAAAGAAAACTTAGAAACTCTGAGGCTATGGAAACGAAGTGGTCGGTTGAAAAAGGAAATACAGGTGGTAGTGAAGAAGATAGAAGCCCAGTAAAGAAGCTGAGGCTAAAAATAGGTTCCACAAGCGATACATCTTCAATGGCACATTCTAAAAACTGTATTCCAGTATCGAATAAACCTCTTGAAACAGAAATCTTGCCAGATAATTCTACTTGTATAAGTGAAGTAGATTTGTAAGTTTCTATTGGAAGATATTAAACTTTGTTAAGATTATTTGCTTATGGTTTCTTTTTTTTTAAATTTGAAGTGTTTATTTTAAAAGAATCTTTTAATAGGTTACGTTTTGCATAAAAAACTCTTCTTAGTAAGTTTCCCGTAGTTTTTAGACAGCATTGAGATTTTAAACAGTTAAAATAACAAGAAAAAAAAAAGCTCATATCTTCAAAAATCTACAACTTTGTATTTTTTGCAAGAAGAAAAATATAGTAATATATAATGTAGTTAATTAATTTTATTTGTAAAGACATCCATTTAGCAAAATAAAATTAAAATTGTTATGAAAAAAAAAGCTGAATTAAACAAAAAACGATAAGAAATTAAATAAAAAAAAAAAAACAAGTTTTTTAAAATGAAAGTAAGGAGCGACATTAAAACGAACAGAAATAAAATCTGCAACTTTGTATTTTTTGCCAGAAGGAAAATAGACGAATATAGAAGTAATGAAGAAGACAGAAGCCCAGTAAAGAAGCTGAGGCTAAAAATAAGTTCCACAAGTGATACATCTTCATTGGCACATTCTAAAAACTGCATTCCAATATCGGATAAACCTCTTGAACCAGAACAATTTTTTCATAATTTCTTTAATGAAAATTTCTGTATTGTGTATCCCAGAGGTGACTTCAAGAAAGAATTTATTACTTACAATTTAGCAAAAAATAATATCAAATAATCTACCAATCGTAAAACTGTCACAAATCCGCATCGATAAATAAATGACACCCCCCGCCCCCCCAGTCGCGGGGATATGTCCTTACAGATAACCAAACGAGACATTACTTCTTTTTGCAATTTGGAAGCCTAAAATATAGTTATTAATAATTTTAAGTAAATTATCTTCTCAGAATTTGAAATTGATTGAAAATTCGTCCTCTTCGGGGTAAAGTCGTAGTTCGGTGCTAAAATGGCAGAAAACAAGACTCCCCCCATGGCCCAATCTTAATGGTCACTTAAAAATTTGCACTTTACTGAAAAAATACAAATCAAAACGCTTTCTGAGTCTCATTACAAAAATGACTGGGTCTAATTACAAAAAATGACCTTCCTTGCAAAAAAATAATTAATTCCCACAAAAGAATTTTCTTTATTAGTTCTAAAAAAAACAAAAAAAGACACTTTTTACACAAAATAAGTTTTTCAAAGAAAAGTAAAGAACTTCATTAAACAAAAAATTAGCAAAAATAACATCAAATAATCTACCAATCGTGAAACTGTCACAAATCCGCATCGATAAATAAATGAAACCCCCTCCCCCACATTATAGTCGATATGCAATTACAGATAACCAAACGTGACATTACTTCTTTTTTGCAATTGGGAAGCCTAAAATATAGTTATTAATAATTTTAAGTCAATTAGCTTCTCAGAATTTGAAATTGATTGCAAATTCGTCCTCTTCGGGGTAAAGTCGTAGTTCGGTGCTAAAATGACAGAAAACAAGACTTTCCCCATGGCCCAATCTTAATGGTCACTTAAAAATTTGCACTTTACTGAAAAAATACAAATCAAAACGCTTTCTGAGTCTCATTACAAAAATGACTGGGTCTCATTACAAAAAATGACCTTCCTTGCAAATACATAAGTTATTCCCACAAAAGGATTTTCGTTCTTAGTTCGAAAAAAAAACAAAAAAAAAACACTTTTTCCACAAAATAAGTTTTTCAAATAAAAGTAAAGAACTTCATTAAAAAAAAAATTAGCAAAAATAACATAAAATAATATACCAAACGTGAAACTGTCACAAATCCGCATCGATAAATAAATGAAACCCCCTCCCCCACATTATAGTCGATATGCAATTACAGATAACCAAACGTGACATTACTTCTTTTTTGCAATTGGGAAGCCTAAAATATAGTTATTAATAATTTTAAGTCAATTAGCTTCTCAGAATTTGAAATTGATTGCAAATTCGTCCTCTTCGGGGTAAAGTCGTAGTTCGGTGCTAAAATGACAGAAAACAAGACTTTCCCCATGGCTCAATCTTAATGGTCACTTAAAAATTTGCACTTTACTGAAAAAATACATATCAAAACGCTTTCTGAGTCTCATTACAAAAATGACTGGGTCTCATTACAAAAAATTACCTTCCTTGAAAAAAAATAATTTATTCCCAAAAAAGTATTTTCTTTCTTTTTTCTAAAAAAAAAAAAAAAAACACTTTTTACCCAAAAAAATTTTTTAAAATAAAATTAAATAAATCCATTAAAAAAAAAATTAGAAAAAATAAAATCAAATATAGTTGTGATCACAGTAACAAACAATAAAGAGTTTGTTACATACTTAGAATTTTGTCATAATTTCTTGAACGAAATGTCTTTGTTTATCCAGCAGATTAATTCAAGAAAGAATTTGCTACTTACTTACAATTTTTTCATAATTTCTTTAATGAAAATTTCTGTATTGTTTATCCCAGAGGTGACTTCAAGAAAGAATTTATTACTTACAATTTAGCAAAAAATAACATCAAATAATCTACCAATCGTGAAAGTGTCACAAATCCGCATCGATAAATAAATGAAACCCCCCTCCCCCACATTATAGTTGAGATTCACTTAAAGATAAACAAAATAGACATTACTTATTTTTGCAATTGGGAAGCCTAAAATATAGTTATTAATAATTTTAAGTCAATTAGTTTCTCAGAATTTGAAATTGATTGCAAATTCGTCCTCTTCGGGGTAAAGTCGTAGTTCGGTGCTAAAATGGCAGAAAACAAGACTCCCCCCATGGCCCAATCTTAATGGTCACTTAAAAATTTGCACTTTACTGAAAAAATACAAATCAAAACGCTTTCTGAGTCTCATTACAAAAATGACTGGGTCTCATTACAAAAAATGACCTTCCTTGCAAAAACATAAGTTATTCCCACAAAAGGATTTTCGTTCTTAGTTCGAAAAACTGAAAGTAAGGAGCAAAATTAAAAAACTTAAAACGAAGAGAATTATTACGTATACGCTAAACAGTTCATGATAAAAAAAAAAGATGGTTTCATTTTTTTAAGGTTAATTTAGATGAGGTTATGTGCTTTTTTTTTTATTTAATCTACTTAAGAAGTGACATCAAAAGTATTGTTTTAAGTGATGGTAGAAATGATAAAGATCACGTTGATACGAGCATTAGCTTTTCGAATGACCCATTAAACGTGATTCTAAAATTGCTGGTAGTCCACTAGCCCCAGCTTTTCCACTTGAGACATTGCAACAAAAGTGCCGTTTTTAGTGCCGTTTTGAAGTTGCTGATGGTTGAATTTATAGGAAGAACGTAGATATGAGTAATATCTTTTATACGAGCTACTAAAAATCTGTATAGATACCTGCGATACCAATACGCCCAAAAATAATACTTCCGATACCGATACACTGTGCAGCCCTGTCCCCAGGGGACTTGGAGGGTCATAATATCACCAACACCAAATATATTTGACTCTAGCAATGTCACTTGTAAGCGCCAAATCTATTAAGTATCTGATGTAAGCACCCCATTCTTTAATTACCCGTGAGACATTCTTAACCATCGCAATACCCTTACGCTAATACCTTTTCGCAAAAAATTCGCAAATCTCGTAAACTAAAGAAGTAATTACCCTTTTCAAGAACATTACTCGTTCTATTAATGAATGACCACGGATTTAACATAAAAAAAAAAAAAACTTGTATATCACGAACTAGAAATCCACGTCAGAAAAACTTGTCCTTAATAGGACCGGTATTAAATGACTCGTCTCTGCGTCGACCTGTTTACCTAACAGAAAAACCTGTTTGGTACGGGCACGTACGCAAAGTATATACCATCAAGCAAATTCCATATGATTTTTCAAATTACTATAGAAATGATACCTCTTTGCTAATGACCCTGGTAACCCCAATTCGTTTAAAACCTACACACATATCTATGCCTCAGGCGTAGGGTTCAAATATATAGATGCCAGGCCCGTGGTAAGGCATATTACGCAATCACTGGCTGGACTGTGCATTGCCTTACTACTACTAGCCCCCCCCTCCACGCCCATCATTTTATTCACACATCCAATCAAAATTTTGAGATAACCATTTTTTTCAACGTAGTTGATTTCCAGATAGAAAATATGTTTTTGAGGAGGACACTCCCCCACAACCCTCAGGGCAAGGGTTTTAAGTTATGCCCTGGGGGCATATAAGATTTTTGGAGAAGGCGTTGTCGTAGAAATTTCAAAAAAGGCTCATTCGATAGGAAATTGAAATGGCTAGTGCCCTTTTTAATAGTTGAAACCTATTGGAGGGCAACTAACCCCCCTCTCACGCCCACCTTCTCCCCAAACACATCCAGTCAAAATTTTGAGATAGCCATTTTATTAAACGTAGTTTTAAGTTCTGGAAATTAGGTCTTTGATGATGATAACTTCCCCACAGCCCTCAGGGCAAGGGTTATAAGTTTTGCCCTGGGGGCATATAAGGTTTTGTATAGACAATATTGTCGTAGAAACTTCAGAAAGGGCTCATTCGATTAGAAAGTTAAATGGCTAGTTACCTTTTTAATAGTCGAAAATTATTCCAAGGCAACTGACACCCCTTCCACGCCCACCATTTTCCCAAACACATCCAATCATAATTTTGATATAGCCATTTTGTTCAACGTAGTTGAAAGTTCTGGAAATTATATGTTTGAGCAGGACACTCCCCCCACAGTCTTCGGGGGCAAGGGCTATAAGTTATGCCCTGGAAGGAATGCTCGTATAAACTTCAGAGAGGGCTCATTTGATTGGAAATTGAAAGTTCTAGTTCACTTTTTAATCGTCAAAAGATATTGGAGGGTAACCAGCTCCCCCCCCCCCAAACCCTTTTTTCCCAAATGCATCCAATAAAAATACAGCCGTAAAGGCCATATGGCTCCAATGTTTTATTATTATTTACTATTATTATTTTTATTTCTCAGAGGCACTTCATATGGAAGGGGTCGTCGTAGAAACTTCAAAGTGGGCTCATTCGATTGGAAATTGAGAGTTCTAGTGCCCTTTATAATAGTCGAAAGTTACTGGAGGGCAACTAGTCCCCCCCCCCTCCCCCCACGCCCATGAATCCCCCAAACACATCCAATCAAAAATTTGAGATAGCCATTTTGTTCAGCGTACTTAATTTCCAAATAGAAAATATGTTTTTGAGGAGGACACTCCCCCACAACCCTCAGGGCAAGGGTTTTAAGTTATGCCCTGGGGGCATATAAGGTTCTTATAGAATCTGTTGTCGTAGAAACTTCAAAAAAGGCTCATTCAATTGGAAATTCAAAGGCCTAGTGCCCTTTTTAATAGTCGAAGTGATTGGAGGGCAACTCGCCCCCCCCCCCCCATGTCCATCATTCCCCCAAACATTTCCAATCAAAATTTTGAGATAGCCATTTTGTTCAGCGTAGTTGATTTCCAGATGGAAAATATATTGATGACAAAAACTCCCCCCAGAGCCCGGGGGATAGACATTGTAAGTGTTTTTCTGTTGGCGTATATGGTTCTTATGAAAGGGATGCTCATATAAACTTCAGAGGGGGCTCATTTGATTGGAAATTGAAAGTTCTAGTTCACTTTGTAAGAGTCAAAAGATATCCGAGGGCAACTAGCCCCTCTCCCACACATCCTTTTTTCCCCAAGACCATCCGAATTTTTTTTTATAATAGCCATTTCATTAAAAATAGTTCAAAGGTCAGATAAGAAAAATTCCTGTGTCGACAGAACCCGCCAGGGCCCGGAGGCAGTTGTTATGAGTAATGCTCTAGGGATATATATAGTTCTTATGGAAGGGATGCTCGTATAAACTTCGGAGAGGGCTCATTTGATTGGAAATTGAAAGTTTTCGCTCACTATTTAAGAGTCAAAAGAGATCGGAGGGTAACTAGACTCCCCCCCCTCCTCCACGCCCTAAATGCATCAGATAAAAATTTTGAGATAGACATTTTGTTAAAAATAGTTCAATATTCTGATAACAAAAAACTCCGGTGTCAACACAGCCACCCAGGGCCCGGGGGTAGGCGTTGTAAGTTATGCCCTGGGGGATATATTGTTGTTATGGAAGGGATGCTCGTATAAACTTCCTAGAGGGCTCATTTAATTTGAAATTGAAAGTTTTGATTCACTTTTTAAGAGTCAAAAGTGATTGGAGGGCAGCTAGCCTCCCGACACACTCCATTAATTTTTTCCCAGAGGTACTTCATTTAGAAGGGGTCGTCGTATAAACTTTGAAGGGGGCTCATTCGATTGGAAATCGAGAGTTCTAGTGCCCTTTTTAAAAGTCAAAAGTGTTCAGAGGGCAACTGACCCCCTCCCAAGCCCCTTTTCTCCAAATACATCTGATAAAAATTTGAGGTGACCATTTTGTTAAAAATATTTCAAAGATCATATAACAAAAACTCCTTCACGTATAGTCATTTCGTTAAAAATAGTTCAAAGGTCAGATAAGAAAAACACCGGTGTCAACCCCCCCCCCCCCCAGGGCCGGAGCAGGCGTTGTAAGTATTGCTTTGGGGGCATATATGGTTCTTATGGAAGGTAGGTTCGTATAAACTTCAGAGATGGTTCATTTGAATGGAAATTAAAAGTTGTAGTTCATTTTCTCAGAGTGAAAAAAGATCGAAGGGCAACTAGCCCCTCCCGTTCTCCACGCCTTTGGGTGTATTGGATGGATAAACCCATCCGATAAAAATTTCAGGTGACCGTTTTGTTAAAAATAGTTCAACCATCAGACACTAAAACTCCAGGGTCGACACAACCCCCCAGGGCCTAGGTACAGACGTTGTAAGTTATACTCTGGGGATATATATGGTTATTATAGAAGGGATACTCGTATAAACTTCGCTGAGGGCTCAATTGATTGAAAATAGAAAGTTCTAGTTCACTTTTAAAGAGTCAAAAGAGACCGAAGCTTAATCTAGTCCCCCTCGCCCCTTTTCCCCAAACCCATCCGATAAATATTTTGAGACAGCAATTTTGTTAAAAATAGTTGAAATATCAGATAATAAAAACTCTGAGGTTGACACAAACCCAATTTTTCACTTTGATATTGTTACTTTGATATCAGTTTTGATACTTTGATGAATATTTTATTTTTTTTCAAGTTTGATTTTGAAATAATGAATTTTTATAAACTTTAAATTTTTTTAAATCAAAACGAAAAAAAATTGATTTAAAAAAAAATTTCCGAAAAATTATTTTTTAAAATTAAAGTAAAGGCAATTTCAAAATTAAGCTAAGCATATAAAAATACCTTTTTAAACTAGAATTTAAAACGACGAGAAATTATTATTAAAGAATAAATGAAACCCAAAACGAACAGAAATTAAATAAACAATCGTAGCAAACATACAACAAGTAATAATATAAATGAATAAATAGATCTTGATTCGAGTAATGCTTGGATTGAATATGAAAATAAAGCTTAAGTCGAAAAAAATGTTTTCCTATTGAAGTACAAATCAAACTTAAAACGAACAGAAATGTTCGTTTTTTCCTTCTCTCACTGTAAAAGTCTAAAACCTACTGCGTCATTGGCGCTTTACTGAAAACTATATGCGCCTTGAACAGTCATAAACAACATAAAATTGAATATTTGATGTATAATGATATTTATTGTCGAAAGAACCATCAGTTCAAGAATTTTTTTCACTGTAATTGTATTTTTATTTTCAGTGCTGTAAGAACTGGAAAAGAAAATATCTGTAATATAATCCGTTTTCAGTTAAGCGCCAATGACGCAGTAGGCTTTTGGTTTTCATTTACAGTTAGGAAAGGAGGCAGTATCCAAACACTTGTTTGTAGGAAAACTATATTCGTCTTTAACAACTTTAAAAAGAGCTAATGAATTGAACTGAATATTTGATGTATAATGATATTAGTTGCTGAAAGCTCATCAATTCAAAATGTTACTAGAATTTTAATGTTTATTTTCAATATTAAGTACAAAAGAAAATATTTGTCATAAAGTTGGTTTTCAGTAAAGCTCCAATGACGCAGTAGGTTTTAGACTTTTACAGTGAGAGAAGGAGGTCATATCCAAACTCTTGTTTGTGGTAATTTTTGTTCGTTTCAAGCATGATTTGCATAGTCAATTTAAGTTTCACTTGTTTTAAGACTTATTTATTAATGTACATTAATATCTATTGTATATTTGTTTGTATTGATTGTTTATTTAATTTCCTTTCGTTTTAAGTTTCATTTTTGCTTCAATAGGTATATATTTGGTTCGTCTTAAGCTTGATTTTCATATTCAATCTAAGCATTATTCACTTTAAGATCTATTTATTCATTTATATTATTACCTGTTGTATGTTTTTGCTCTGATTTTTTATTTAATCTCTGTTCGTTCTGGGTTTCATGTATTCTATAATAGTAATTTCTGGTCGTTTTGAGTTTGAATTTTAAAAGGTCTTTTTCATTTTTAAATGGCCTTTACTTTTCTTTGAAAAACTTGTTTGTCGGAAAGTTTTTTTTTTTAATTAATTCATCTAGAAAAGACTGAGAAATCTGGCTGAATTTCACTACTAGTTTTGGTAGTATTGAGAAACAAGAACGTGTTTTTAGATGTTTTTCTGACATGTTACACTAGGAAATTACGTGTCTAATTTAAAATTACATTAGATCTAATTTAATGTCTAAATGTTTGTTTTTTTTTTTATTTTTTTTTTATTGAGTTTTCTTTTCTCATTTTTGAAGCACCATATAATGATTTTTTTTTGTTCTTCATAATCTGTTATACGAGAAGGGTCGCTTTTTTGAGAGTGTTAATATTTATTCATTTTCAATTATCTTTAGAAGTTGAAGAGACATTCCCAGATTTTAATGAGGATATTTTATCATACAAACACGAAGACGTTTCTTTGGTGGTCCCTGCTGACGTATCTGAACAGCTTACTCGTAATTTCAAACCTTCTGAGTTTCAATCAAATATTCCCGAGAATGGAAGTGAGTTTTCTGACATTTTTTCTTATTATTAAGTCAAAAACTCATCTGACTTACCTAAAAAACGTAATGGAAAATAGTAAAGTTTTTTTTACGTCGACTCTAAATGTACATCGCAAGGATATCATGTTGGACATTTTCGTGGCAGAGCAGTGTATGATTAGGGAACCAAGGGAATCAAAATTAAAGCTTTTTTTCCTTTCCTCGCTCTGTCTTAAGTCTAGTCACTCTTGAAAACGGTAATTTTGTACGATTATTATTTTAGTTTTTATTAAACTATTCAGATAGTTTTGATATTATAAATTATCTCCTTAATTACCACTCTGAATTGTGGAGTAAAAAATGCAAAAAATTGTATTTTTTTTTCACTGAAAAGAGAACAAAACACTTGTACCGCCCGTTTTACGCGCGTAGATTGAGTCACATTGTCAAAATTGAGTACAACTCTTTTCTATTGAACAGATATAGAATAGTGAGAACATGTCGATGTTAAGTAAGAAAAGCGATGTTTTATGAATCAGGAGATAAAAATTAAATTAATGTAATTTTTCAATTGTCAACTAAATTGGTAAATGCAACAAAATAGGATAGTCTAACTGGTCTTTCTAAAAAACTTCCTTTAGGTAAGTCAATTGATAAATAATTTGAAGCGTTGAATCTCGAGGAATTTTGGTAATTAACGTGTTAATACATAGCTTAAATTTTTAACTGTTCACTGAGATATACATTTATTGAAAGAGTTGTATTTATATGTGAAACCAAACGACAATATTTAAGTACAACAGATCCTAACAAGCTTAATGTACTAGTAATCATAAGAAGCTTAAGGTATTAGTAATCTAAGAGCTATGTCCCAACCATTAGCGAATACTAGCTATCTTCATCTCATTGCACCTTCATCAATTTGCTAGGTGATCATTGAAGTTCGAATTCCATTCCTGGGATGTTCATTGTCCTAACCCTTTTAATTTCTAAGATACCAAAATCCACCTTAACTGGGATTAAAACAGGGATGATGTATAAAAGTCAAATACCTCCATTCGGCTTACTATTTGAGACACAAAATTGTCATTAGCCTATGCTAAGATTAGTATGATATATCAAATTCTACCTAACTTGAACGAACCAGGGAATTTAGTATACGTTAGTAGGGGTTCAAAACATTGTCACTGGACGTATTATAAGTTTTACGTTTATTGCTGGAAGTTTTAGTCTCATAGTTCTTCTAGTTTCCAAGATAGCAATCCCAAAATCCTTTAGAATTTTTGGAAATTTTAGGAAAAAAATTAAAGATTATTTCCGAGTATAAATTATGGCATTTACAGTGGAATTACATACAAATATTTGACGAACTTAGAAGGGCATAGTATCTTTTGACTTACTTCAACATTATTAAAAACGTACTATGAAAGTTTTAACGTAATATCGCCAGTTTTTCCTGGAATATTACATTTAAGCCTTTTTGGTAATCTTATTTCACATACTATCTTTTGATTTAGTTTCACATATCCCTCGATTTTTCCTGAAAGTTTCAACTTAATACTCTATTCTGTTCATAAGATATTGCATCTATGCCATTCTGAAAACCTAAATCAACTTTTTTTTAGTTTAGCTCAGTTGTAGATGCTGTTGTAGTTGTTACAGGCCTTATAGTTTCACCTCAATATCATAAACCATTGATGTTAGAACATTGCTGCATTTATCCGCAATACCATTAACATCACCTTGGAAATTGCGAAGACGTCCTCCTTACGATATTGATGAACCTAAACTCTTTATATTCAGTTCATTAATAGTAGCAGTATATGTACGTAGATGTATCCCTGAAAGTTTCAATTTAATACGTTATTGCTGAAATATTGCTTTTACGCCCTTTTGTCAATTTTTATTCACATAGTATTTCTTTATTTCTCAAAACTTTGACCTACATGCCCATAGCCTCGTTCTTTTACAACACACGCCTCCCTTTCAAAAATTACAAACCCAATAGGTAAACATCGGAGAACTTGTATAACTTATAGCCCTGGGCCCCTAGATTCTGGTGGGGTATATCACACGCAGAGGAATATTGGTAGGAACGTTCTATCATTTTGGGTTAAATGGTTATATCGAAAATTTTGATTGGATGTTTTTTAGGGAAAGCAGCTAAAGGGCAGCTAAAGTTGAAGATCGCATAGATCGCAGATCGCAATTCGCATAACTAACGTATATTAAAGCGAAATTTTGTTGAATTCGTTTAGTAAGGTTTACTGTTGAAATTTTTTTATGTCAAATTTATTTATATTTGTTAAAGATGATTTATCAAAACATAATCAGAAGGTCTTTGGAATTCCAAACCTTCTTTTGTTTCCTAAACGTGAAGATGTTCCTTTGGGTAATTTTTCTGGCTTT
This sequence comes from Artemia sp. Qi Xiang Cuo, assembly GCF_049724085.1. NCBI lineage: Eukaryota > Metazoa > Arthropoda > Branchiopoda > Anostraca > Artemiidae > Artemia > Artemia sp. Qi Xiang Cuo. The sequence continues at coordinate 51,516,229 of NC_142811.1, forward strand.
TCAGGACCTTGTGAACTTCATGACTTTTGACAGTCATGGTATATTTCTTCTTTTTTTTTCCTTTTTTTTAAAATCAAATGTATTTGATTATGGGCTATTAAAAAAAAAAAAAAAATAGGACGGATAAGTGGCCGAAATTATATGTATTTAGACTAATCTGAACACAAAATTTTTCTCTTATCTCAGCTCATTGTTCTAAATGCTTTACCGGTTATTTGGTTTAGGAAGATTGTTTTCTGTATATATATATATATATATATATATATATATATATATATATATATATATATATATATATATATATATTTATATATATATATATATATATATATATATATATATATATATATATATATATATATATATATATATATATATATATATATATATATATATATATATATATATATATATATATATATATATATATATATATATATATATATTGTTTTCTACGATACCTGCTTGCTCTTTTCCTTATAGTACAGAAATCATTCGATTCATTAGCGCAAGATTTTTCTTCTGAAACATTCACAAATTAGTATACGAGGTAGTTTATTTCATATTTTTCTGGCAAATTCATCTCGGCTGATCTCCTTTTTGTGACTCTTCCGAAATACAGTTTGGTACCCTGGAAGGATCTGTCACTGGTTTGATGCTCTTTTTAATCTGTGTTTATTACCTTGTTTATGCGGTTGAAAGTTCAACTCTTGCTCTCATATATGTCAGCCAGGATCTACCTGCAACAAGAACTCGTCTTTCCCAGATATTAAATTGAAAAAAAAGTTTTTTTAACTGAAAGTAAGGAACGACGTTAAACCATAACACGAACAGAACGGATTCCATATATGAATGTGGCTGTCTGCTCCTCAACACCTTGCTCTTTACGTTAAATTATTTTATTGTTTTAAAAAACAGAGTTGTGAGAAAGAGTCAAACTTTAGCGTAAAGATCGAGGCGTTGAGGAGGGGAAAGCCCCTTTCATATACGGTATAATTTCTGTTCGTTTTAAGTTTTAATGTCGCTCCTCACTTTAAGTTAAAGAAACTTGTTTTTTTTATTTAGTTTTTGAACGTTTTTAAATTAATGCAGGTTTTGATTTTGGCTCACCGTACATGAATAATTAAAACAAAATTTACATATTATATTTGGTTAAATGGCTTTCTCGAAACTTGTTTAATTTTATTTACGAACGTTTTTATTAGTAATAAATATACGTAACTTAGAATTAACTTACGTAACGAACTTCTATATTCATAAATTTTTAACACGTATATTAGGGGGTTCGCCCCCTAGTCAATACCCTGATCTTTAAACTATAGTTCGAATTTTTTTTCCAGTTCTTTAAAAATGACCTCTTAATCACAATCAGTTGATCAGTTGAAAAACTTGTTTTTTTTATTTAATTCCTGATCTTTTTCTTTAATAATGCTGGGAAATCCGGCGCCCCCTTCATAGCAATGTCCCTTCCCCCATGAAAACTTCCTTCATGGAAAGATCCTTCCCTATAGCCCCCGCCCCGCTCCTTACCCCCCCTCCACCCCCCAAAAAAATAAGAAAAATTATTGCAAAAAAAAAAAAAAAAAAAATCACTTTTAAAATTTATTAAATTTAATAAATTTAAGACCTCCCCCAGGTGACTTTGGGGGATCAAGTCATCCTAAAAGACATTTTTATCATATTTTCAACCATGCTGAACAAAATGGCTATCTCAAAAATTTGATGGGGTGACTTTGGGTAAAAATGAGCGTGGGAGGGGGCCTAGTTGCCCTCCAATTGTTCTGGTCACTTAAAAAGGGCACTAGAACTTTTAATTTCCGTTCCAACGAGTCCTCCCACGATATTTTAGGACCACTGGTTCGATACGATCACCCCTGGGAAAAAAAAAAAAAAAACAAACAAACAAACAAATAAACACGCATCCGTGATCTTTCTTCTGGCAAAAAATGGAAAATTCCACATTTTTGTAGATAGGAGCTTGAAACCTCTACAGTATGGTTCTCTGATACACTGAATATGATGATTTGATCTTCATTAAGGTTCTATAACTTTTAGGGGGTCTTTCCCCCTTTTTTCGAAAATCAGCCAAATTTTCTCAGGCACTTAGCTTTTGATGGGTAAGATTAAACTTAATGAAACTTATATATTTGAAATCAGAATTAAAATCTGATTCTTTTGATGTATCTATTGGTATCAAAATCCCGTTTTTTAGAGTTTCGGTTACCATTGAGCCGGGTCGCTCCTTACTTACAGTTCGTTACCACGAACTGTTTGACACTTGTCACTTTTGGCGATAACAGTGCTGTTATCACAGCCAGTAGAACTGAGTTTCATGTTTGTGTAAAGATGACAGCCCTCTTTGAAAGCGTTATCCAGGTTTTTTTTTTGTAAATTTCCATGCTTTAAATGTTTGAAAGTCTTCTCGTCTCATTTTCTTCAGAGTCTCATAGCTTGCCCTGACTTTAATGAAGTACATAAAGAGGAAATAGGCATGACTGTGGCTGGTTCCTTGGTATCTTGCTTGATGCAGATTTTTACCATTTAACCCCTTTACGCATAGTGTCCTCACCTGAGTACGTCAACCTCTCGATTTAACTTGTACCGCAAGGTAGCTCGTAACGCTTTCGGGGTGATATCTTTTAGTTTTGCACAAGTTAGTCCTGCATGCCATATTTTTTTCGCTTTAGTCCAGGCATAGACAGAATATTGCAGATTTTTCTTGGATTTATCATGTCAGATAGAAGAAAAGGTCCTGAACCAGGTAAGAGTTGAAATTTTATAACTCGGTAAGTATGAATCTGAGGCATTTGTATTTTTTAGCATGAATAATTGAATGTTTGACAGAACTTTTAGAGAAAACTTTTTCGAATGGCTGCGACTTTTTTTGGTTAGGCAGTGCTGGTATAAAAGTTGAGTGTTCTCATTTGAGGAAAGTGTGCATAAGTTGATGTTTTCACTAGAAAGAAACAAAGCAACAAGGAAAGATCTGTGGGTTATATATTCGGCTGAAGAACATCTCTTCATGTCGTTAAAAAAAATGCAGAATGTAGATGTCAAACAATTTTTGAGGGACCTCTGGAGTCCTATTTATAGTGTCCCCAGCTTAGGACAATGGGTAGCAGATAATACAATACTGAGTGTGATTAGTGTGATACCAGCTGGTGATTATTGCTTTTTCTCTTCCTTGTTTAGTTGTTCCTTTTTTTAAGACCCTCTAGAAGAAGTAGGCGCATCCAAAATAAAGGTCAAATCCGGAATATCTTTGACGAGATTGGTAGTGAGCAGTCTAAAAGGGAGGACCTATCTCATGGTGAGGAGGAGGAAGCATACGTGCCTACTGACAGTGTCATACTCCCGAAAAAGAAGACACCCAAGATTTTGATGTCTTAGATGTTAAGACACGCCAGCCCGCTGCAGAGACGGGTAAAAAAACAGAAAAGAAACTTTCGTTACCAACAATGGCAAGTGGAACCCTCGTACAACAGCCTTAGCCTCTGATATTGACGAAGACCTTGACCCCATTGTTTACTTTGATAAGTACTTTCCTGAAGAATTTTATGAGGGGTTTGCTAACTACACAAACTTGTACTCCATACAGAAAAATGGATTGAGCATTGGTACCACTCAAGAACAGATCAAGAGACTCGTTGGCATGCATGTTGCAATGGGTGTCTTCAAGTTCCCGAGATATAGGATGTTTGGGTCCCCAGCCACTAGGATACCCCTGATTGCTGTTGTCGTGAATATAAATAGGTTCCAGCGTCTACGGACCTCACTCCATGTTGTTGACAACTTGAATGATAGGAATCCGAACGACCGTTTATGGAAAGTTCGACCAGCAATTGATACGGTCTTGACACGAGTGTGTCAACTACCATAAACAGAAAACCTATCAGTGGATAAGCAGTTGGTACCGTATACAGGCAAACTTGAAATAAAATAATATAAAAGAGGTAAAGTTTGTGCATAAGGCATCAAGGTCTTTCTCTTATATACTTCGGGCGGTGCCAAGTTAAATTTTGAAGTTTACAAAGGGAAGAAAACACAAATCTTGGAAGACTTTAGAAAATATGGTCTCGGAGCTGGTATAGTCCTCCAGCTGGTGAGTGTAATCAATCCCTCGCCATACACAAAAGTGTAATATGACAATTTCCTTGCTTCAATCGAACGACTTTTAGAGTTGAAAGAAAAAGGAGTACTTTACATTGATACTATCCAGGCAGATGGGATCCAAAGTGTGCCATTCAAAACTAAGAAAGACCTAAAGATAACAGGAAGGGGCAGCTTTTCTGAAGTAGTTGGGGGTCAAGATGAATTTGTCTTGGTACGCTGGCTGGATAAAAGCAGCATGCAGCTAGCTTCGACATATGTGGGTGGAGGTGAGGTCAGCAAAGTAAACAGATGGTCAAAGGCTGCAAAGAAAAAGATAGAAATCACACGACCACAGATTGTCAATGATTATAACAGAAGTATGGGTGGAGTTGACAAAATAGACCAGCTTTTGTCTTGTTACAGAACATTCATCAGATCAAAAAAGTAGACCCTCAGAATGATTTTCCACATGGTAGACCTTGCTGTTTGTAACTCATGGCTAGAATACAAGAGTGACTGTGATTAACTGAAAATCAGCAACAAAAGCCGTCTTGACCTACTTTCCTTTCGTCTTGACGTTGCACAGGCTCTCACCCACGCTGCTGTTCCAGGCAAGAAGCGAAGCAGGTCAAGGACTTCATTTGACTTGGATTATGACGAAACAGACGAAGGTCTTGGCGAGGCGTCTAAGAAAAGGACGAAGAATAGTGTTCGCACCGGACGGAGCGCTCGTTCTGACAAGAGGGCTCATTCGCCAGGAAAGACCGACAAGCAGAATCGTTGCAAGAACTCACTATTTGTTATGAAGACTCGCACAATGTGTTTGAAACGCAAAATCCCTCTGCGTAATGTCAATGGGCGGAATTGTTTTGGTGAATTTCACGCTAAGTGATTAGTTGTATGCTTATTCAGCACTTGCCTTTTGTACGCTTTTTACCTAAAATATAGTCAATTTTGATCAAGTGAAGCACACTGTCCTCGAATGAGAACACCGCAAAAATCAGGCTTGCCATCAGAGGTTCAGCTAGAAAATTTTACCCCTTGTATTTTAGCCATGTATCATTAACCCAACAAGATTTCAGATTTTTTTCCCATCGGGAAAAAAATCTTGCGTTTAGGGGTTAATAAACTAAAGATGCTTTCAGGCTCAATAATTCGAATCCTTTTCTACAGCCTAGTTCAGTCTAATGTTTTGAAAAATCCTGTTGTCTGGGTGTCAACTTTTCCCTCGTCACTAAAGAAGCTGTCAGAACTTTGTGATAAAAGAAGGATCATTACGCAGGAAAATAACCGCTCTTAATTAGAACTCTTGCTTGATTTGAAATCTTTGTGCTGTCTGCCTTATGCTTCTTTCACTTTCCTGCAGTTGCATTACCAAATTCCTGCTGACCTGTGTTATAATATCTCTTCTATTTCCGATCAGTTCTCTTATCATCCCTGCACTTCCAACAACTAACGGATTCCTGATATTCGATCACTGCAGTCTGACTTTAACCCTCTGATAGCTTGTAATATGAACAAAAACACCCTCCCAGAGTTTGTGCCAATCTACCCCTCCGGTACCTTCGAATGAATTTCTAGTTAGATGTTTTTTTTACGGATTCTGCTAGAGTAAGTATCTCCCAATTAGGTTTGTATGTTTGTTAGAGAATAATTTATGAAGTTTTATTGTTTCTAGCGATTTGAAACCAGGCGCTTCTTCCTTGTCTAAATTCTGATTTTGGGGACCTGTCAGGTGAGGGATTGGATTTCTTTTTTTGTTCCTTCTTGGCCGGGGAGCCTTAGGGGTAGAGTGTGTTGAAGTTGTTTTTATTATAAATTTATTTCTAAATAAAAGAATTCTGATTTACAACAAAAGTTTTGTAATGAGAACTCTAAGGGTCAGACCCGTGTATATGTTAGCCGATGAGAAAAGATAAATTACACCATAGACTCTTGTCCTTCTGAACCTAGAGGCTACAATATTGAAGCCTTTATAAAGCAGTTATGTCTCTTTATTTATTCGAATATACTTTGCTTTTAATGACGTTCCTGCTTTTAAGTTTTTAAGGGTTTCCTGCTTTTATATTGTTGAACTTGTTTGCCAATTGTAAAGATATAAACCTGCTTTGTAGCCATGCTACCTTCGGTGGTAGAAATATGGCGTTTTATTTTTTTATATTTTTTTTTTAAGAGAAATCACTTTATTTACATAAATATTTACAAACTTCCAGAAGCCTGTTTATCCAGGCTTGTCAGGCACTATCTCCTTTCAACTTAACATCCTCGCATCTTTTAAACAAAAAAAAAAAAAAAAAAAAAAGACGAGAGACTTCTTGCTCACTTAATTCTCCGACGGGTACCATTAATATTCACTACCAATCCTCATACTTTTTGGCACTACTTGAGGTAAAAAAAAAAAAAAGAAAAAAAACGCATTAATCAAAATCATAACAACCAACACAATGACCCCTTAGCAACCTACGGAAATCGAGTCTAACCGTCTGGTCTAGAATCTCACCTGGTAGTCTTTCCCATGTTAACGGAAGCTAGTGTCAGAAACGGCGAGAAACCAGACCGAGTCGATGGTTTCCTTGATTGTTGAATCATACTTGTGTTACTAGTACCATATTGATGATTTGGAAATTTAACGCCCTGGTCGGTAGAAATAGGGATAGATGGTATCATAGCCTGGATAAATTTGGTGTAGGAAAAGAAAACAGTTATCAAACAGTTCGTGGTAACGGACTGTAAGTAAGGAGTGACCCGGCTCAATAGTAACCGAAACTCTAAAAAACGGCATTTTGATAGTAAAGGATATATAAAAAGAATCAGATTTGTATGCTGATATCAAATATATAAGTTACATAAAATTTAGTCTTACCCATCAAGAGTTACACGCCTGAGAAAATTTGACTTATTTTCGAAAAAAGGGGTAAACAACCCCTAAAAGTCATAGACCTTTAATTCAAATCACACCTTCAGATTCAGCGTATCAGAGAACCCTACTATAGAAGTTTTAAGCTCCTATCTGCAAAAATGTGGAATTTTGTATTTTTTTGCCAGAAGAAAGATCACGGATGTGTGTTTTTTTGGTGTTTTTTTTTTTTTTTTTTTTTTTTTTTAATTTCCCCAAGGGTGATCGTATTGATCCAGTAGTGTTAGAATATCGTGAGAGTGCTCATTCGAACGGAAATTAAAAGTTCTAGTGCCCTTTTTAAGTGACCAAAAAAACTGGAGGGCAGCTTGGCCCCCTCTCACACTCATTTTTTCCCCGAAGTCACCCAATCAAAATTTTGAGATAGCCATTTTGTTCAGCATACTCGAAAATCTAAGTAATATGTCTTTGAGGATGACTTAATCCCCCACAGTTCCCGGGGGAAGGGCTGCAAGTTATAAACTTTGTCTAGTGTTTACATATAGTATTGGTTTAGTAGTAAGGCCCCAATTCGT